>NC_141875.1:270599479-270750994 GCF_056163025.1 Triticum urartu
CCTTCTCGATGTCTTCGCCTTTGTTTGCGAGGCCATGGTAGGCATTGCTCCTTCTATGGCCCTTCTCCGCCACTTCTTCTTGCTGCACCTGATTAACCTCCAATAGAGCTCAGGATTTCTGAGCTTTCAGGCCGTGGCGGCGACGGCCGGCGCGGGATTGACTTCGAGCTCCCACCATCGACAAGCGGGTTTCAACCACGGTGGGGATTTGTTGATGTCGGAGTGCTCAGCCCCCTGCTCTCTTCTTCGTCAGTGCCCGCCATTCCCAACTCCGGTTGGCGCCACCAGAGGCTCACCGATTCGTGCCTTGTCCCCATCTGGCTCAGGCTGAAGAAGCTCAAAGACCTTGGCATAACTGCGCCTATGGTGGTGAAGGAGTTCATCCGGCGCCGAATCGCTCCGCTTTAGCGCCATTCTCGTCCGATGTGGGCCTTTCTCAATAGCAACGACCACATGAGACTTCAGGAGTCCGGGCTCCCCCTTGAGGCGCGGCGAACGGTGCTCGAGGTCCTGATGGGTGTCTCATTTCCAGACGACATGCCAAGGAAGAGTTGCCTTCTATACCACTGATTGAACAAGGCGACATTCACGGAGGAGATGCCCGCCTTTGATGAGTGAGGGTTGCGTCCAGTCAGCCTCGTGGGGCCTCGTGAGAACCCCATCGTCGTGGTTCCTCTTCATGCTGCTAGCGCCGAGCTCGCCCCGAGTGTGGATGCAGGGGGGCGAGCACTTCTGGGGGCTGATGGCGAAGGTGCCGAGATGCTGATGCGGCCCAGGGCTCCTGAGGCGTCGTCCTCGGGAACTCGCGACTCTTATCCTAGGGTGGCGGTTGAGGAGGCGACGCAACCCGCGTCTCCCGAGGCCGGGGCTCCTGAGACCTCGAGAGGTCGCTGTGAGGCAGAGCCTGATGGCCCCCCTCAGCTTGGCGCTCCTAAGACTGCCCCTTCGAGCGCTTCTCCAGTTGCGCCTTGATACGTCTCCAACGTATCTATAATTTTTGATTGCTCCATGCTATATTATCTACTGTTTTGGACATTATTGGGCTTTATTATCCACTTTTATATTATTTTTGGGACTAACCTATTAACCGGAGGCCCAACCCAGAATTGCAGTTTTTTGCCTGTTTTAGGGTTTCGAAGAAAAGGAATATCAAACAGAGTCCAAACGAAATGAAACCTTCGAGAACATGATTTTCTCAACGAACAAGACCCGGGAGACTTGGACCCTACGTCAAGAAAGAAAAGAGGAGGCCACGAGGTAGGGGGCGCGCCTACCCCCACCAGGCGCGCCCTCCACCCTCGTGGGCCCCCTGTTGCTCCACCGACGTACTCCTTCCTCCTATATATACCTACGTACCTCCAAACGATCAGATACGGAGCCAAACCCCTAATTCCACCGCTGCAACTTTCTGTATCCATGAGATCCCATCTTGGGGCCTGTTCCGGAGCTCCGCCGGAGGGGGCATCGATCACGGAGGGCTTCTACATCAACACCATAGCCTCTCCGATGAAGTGTGAGTAGTTTACCTCAGACCTACGGGTCCATAGTTAGTAGCTTGATGGCTTCTTCTCTCTTTTTGGATCTCAATACAACGTTATCCCCCTCTCTTATGGAGAACTATTCGTGTAATCTTCTTTTTGTGGTGTGTTTGTTGAGACCGATGAATTGTAGGTTTATGATCAAGTCTATCTATGAACAATATTTGAATCTTCTCTGAATTCTTTTATGTATGGTTGGTTATCTTTGCAAGTCTCTTCGAATTATCAGTTTGGTTTGGCCTACTAGATTGATCTTTCTTGCAATGGGAGAATTGCTTAGCTTTGGGTTCAATCTTGCGGTGTCCTTTCCTAGTGGCAGTAGGGGCAGCAAGGCACGTATTGTATTAGTGCCATCGAGGATAACAAGATGGGGTTTTCTTCATATTGCATGAGTCTATCCCTCTACATCAGGTCATCTTGCTTAAGGCGTTACTCTGTTTTTAACTTAATACTCTAGATGCATGCTGGATAGCGGTCGATGAGTGGAGTAATAGTAGTAGATGCAGGCAGGAGT
This sequence comes from Triticum urartu, assembly GCF_056163025.1. NCBI lineage: Eukaryota > Viridiplantae > Streptophyta > Magnoliopsida > Poales > Poaceae > Triticum > Triticum urartu. The sequence goes on from NC_141875.1 coordinate 270,601,532, forward strand.
CGGTCTACTTATCTCGGACGTGATTCCTATATACATGATCATACCTATATATTCTCATGACTATGCTCAATTCTGTCAATTGCTCAATAGTAATTTGTTCACCCACCGTAGAATACTTATGCTCTCGAGAGAAGCCACTAGTGAAACCTATGGCCTCCAGGTCTATCTTTATCATATAGATCTCCTACTACTTAGTTATTTCCTTTGCTATTTACTTTGCCTTTATTTTACTTTCCATCTTTTATCATAAAAATACCAAAAATATTATCTTATCAGATCTCATTCTCGTAAATGGCCTTATAGGGATTGACAACCCCTATTTGCGTTGGTTGCGAGGATTCATTTGTTTTGTGCAGGTACGAGGGACTCGCACGTAGCCTCCTACTGGATTGATACCTTGGTTCTCAAAAACTGAGGGAAATACTTACGCTACTTTGCTGCATCATCCCTTCCTCTTCGGGGAAAACCAACGCGGTGCTCAACAGGTAGTAGGCAGCAAGGCACGTATTGTATTGTTGCCATCGAGGATAACAAGATGGGGTTTTCTTCATATTGCATGAGTCTATCCCTCTACATCATGCCATCTTGCTGAAGGTGTTACTCTGTTTTTAACTTAATACTCTAGATGCATACTGGATAGCGGTCGATGAGTGGAGTAATAGTAGTAGATGCAGGCAGGAGTCGGTCTACTTGTCTCGGACGTGATGCCTATATACATGATCATACCTAGATATTCTCATAAGTATGCTCAATTCTGTCAATTGCTCAACAGTAATTTGATCACCCACTATAGAATACTTATGCTCTCGAGAGAAGCCACTAGTGAAACCTATGGCCCCCGGGTCTATCTTTATCATATTGATCTCCTACTACTTAGTTATTTCCTTTGCTATTTACTTTGTCTTTATTTTACTTTGCATCTTTATCATAAAAATACCAAAAATATTATCTTATCATATCTATCAGATCTCACTCTCGTAAGTGGCCTTATAGGGATTGACAACCCCTATCTGCGTTGGTTGCGAGGATTTATTTGATTTGTGCAGGTACGAGGGACTCGCGCATAGCCTCCTACTGGATTGATACCTTGGTTCTCAAAAACTAAGGGAAATACTTACGCTACTTTGATGCATCATCCCTTCCTCTTCGGGGAAAACCAACGCAGTGCTCAAGAGGTAGCACGCCTCATGTGGGCCGCCATGTCCAGCGATTCGGTCGGCTCTGCGTGGGCTTCGAAGAGCTCCGCAAGAGGAAGGGGTCCCCAAGCAGCGGCACCTTCGGGCCGTTAAAACGGAGAAAGTACATCGCCATTGACGAGTAAGGACCTTATCTTGGTGATTCTCCGCGTGCTGATTCCCTTCCTGATGATATCTCTTCAGGATCCCTTCCGCGAAGGACGCACGATCTCCTGAGAAGCAGCCTCCTCTCGCCTTGCTTCTCTCGCTAGACTCGAGCGCTGCAAGCCTGCATGCTGCTCATGGCGTGGAGTCGACCAGGGAAGCCAGCCCGTCGACAAGGCGTCTTGAGCTCGCACCTTCACCGTCTCTCCTTTGCGGCCTTGCTTGGAGTACAACTTGCATGCCAAGGGTTCCTCCCCTGGTCGTGGACGGCAGCTGGATGGCTTCGGTCTTGGGTTCCTCTTCAAGCAGCGGGCCTTCACTCGTTCGAGCTCCTTGCGAGGCCTGGCCCGCAACTGGGCGGGCGCCAGCCCCCTACCCCCCGCTGAGAGGGGCGAGGCGCTTCGGGCCCCGTCTACAGTCCCCGCGGCAGAGGACGGAGTCAGCAACATGCTAGAGTCGGCTCAAGAAAGGAGTGTCATCTTCCATGAGCTCTTTCAGGAGGTGATGGGCGCGATGAACCGGCTTGGTGAAGAGCTCATGGATGCGGACGTGCGGCTCATGGCCGAGGGTCTTCGGCTAGTGGAGGAGCGACATAAGCTGAAGGTGGCTATCAATTTCGAGCGCCACCAGCGCGAGCTCGATAATGCGAAGGCCGAGGCTTCCCTCGTAGCTTCCCGTGAGGCCTGCTTCCGAGCTCTGGAAGAGGCTCGGGAAGCTGATTGCCGTCGCGAGGTCGCAGAGAAGCGCGCTGGGAGCTCCAAGCCTAGAGCGCCATCTTGGATCAGCAAGTGGAGGCACGTAGATCCGCCCTTACGTCGTTGAGGGGGGCGCCCGCCGAAGAGGAAGAGATCCGAAAGCGCGAGTAGGCGCTGGTGCTGGAAGCCATGGAACGTAGCCTTGAGCTCGAACGACTGGAGACGAGGGAGCGTCAAGTCACCCATGCAGAGGATGCCGTCAGCGCGCACGAGGCCAGGGCCCAGGAGGAGGTTGATCGCTAGGTGGCCGAGGCTCACGCGGGTCTTGAGGGTAGGCTTGACATGAAGTTGAAGCTTGTGGAAGCTAAGGCCGCTGGTACATACTAGTACATTTGTCTATTAGCCATGTTCTTACATCAAACTAATGTTCTTGTGTATCCCTCATCAATCACTTATGATGAGACAGTCACCCCAGTTGGTTACTTTGAGAAAAGATATGTAACACCCCGAATGTAACTTTCCCAATTTGTACTCCAACTCTTGCCGTTTCCGTGGTTAAGTTATATTTATTTCCTTGGGTTCGGGTTTTGTCTCCGTGTGTTTTTATCGTTGTCATGCATCTCATATCATGTCATCATGTGCATTGCATTTGCATATGTGTTCGAGCATTTTCCCCGTTGTCCGTTTTGCATTCCGGCGCTTCGTTCTCCTCCGGTGGTCATTTCTAGCTTTCTTTCGTGTGTGGGTATTAAACATTTCCGGATTGGACCGAGACTTGCCAAGCGGCCTTGGTTTACTACCGGTAGACCGCCTGTCAAGTTTCATATCATTTGGACTTCGTTTGATACTCCAACGGTTATCCGAGGGACCGAAAAGGCCTCGTGTGTGTTGCAGCCCAACACCCCTCCAATTTGGCCCAAAACCCACCTAACTCTGCTCCATCATCTAGATCGTTCGATCACGATCGCGTGGCCGAAAACCGCACCTCATTTGGACTCTCCTAGCTCCCTCTATGCCTATTTAAACACCCCCCCGATTTTCGGATCTCCTCCTACCTCCGAAACCCTAGAAAATCCCTCACCGCGCCCGCCGGACATATTGCCACCGACGGACGTGTCCGTTGCTGATGTCCGCCGCCACGTGGCACCCCGGGATTCGTTCGTGCGGGAGCCCACATCGCCGCTCCGCGCCGCCGGCCCGCGGAGGCCCAGGGCAGGCCCTCCACCGCTCCCGCCCGGGCCGAGGCGCTCGCCCGCACGCGCCGCCGTCTCCTTCGCTTCCGGGCGCGCGCCGCCGCCCCGCCGCTGCCGCATCGCCGCCGCCCCGCCGCTGCCGCATCGCCACGGCGCCGCCGCAGCTCGCCCTCCCGCCTCCTTGTTGACGCCGGCCCGGCCCCGGCCGCCGCCCGCGCCCGGCGCCGCCTCCTCCCTCCTCCGCCGGATCCGGCCCCGGCCTCGCCTCCCCTCTTCTCCCCGCCGACGAACCCACCTCGCCGGCGACCTCGAGCTCGCTCCGGCGAACCTCGGGCCGCGTGCCACCGAAACCCTAGATCTGGGAGGTTGCATTTTTTTCTCTAAGTCCCGAAATTTTCAGTTCAAGTGCCCCTGTTCATGGCCCCGTAACTTTGCATCCGTTGCTCCGATTCATACATATAGCATATCAAAATGTTCATCTCAGAGAGTACATCATTTCATTACATTGCATCATTTTCATTTGAGTTCATCTTGATGCCCAAAATGCTGTTAGAAGAGGGCTATTTGAGTTAATTGTCAGATCTGCTACTCCGTTTAGCACTTTTGTCATTTTTGCCGTGATTAATGTGTGCATGATATGCCCTGATGCTCTACATGTGTTTTGTTAAGGGTTTTGTCATCTTTCCAGAGGTGCAACCCATGTATTTTTTTGATGTATATGGTGACTTGTGCAAGCTTGCAAAGCGGTGCAGTTGCTAATTCTGTTTTCAGAGACTTAGTAATTTCACTAAGTCCTGGAGCTGTTTATCTCATGATGCCATATGTTCATGTTGTTTCCTAGTGATCCGTACCTCTTTTGAGGATGATCAGTAAGGATGTTTTGTTAATATTGTAGTGCTCTATCCATCCGTGTCTTTGTTTGCAATTATGGAGCACCCTAGCTTGAGTCAATCGAGCTCTGCTTTTGCTACTTTGTGGATCTGGGCAGATTGTCAACTTGTTTGCAATTTTGCCGATGATGTTGTAGTTGATCCGTGCATGCTATGTTATTGTTCTTGTCATGTCTAGCTTGCATTTTGTGCCTTCTTGATGTATGTATGCTTTTCTTGCCATGACTTGCACCGTAGTGAGTGCATCGAGCTCGTAAACATGCCTACTTGAGTTATATTTCAGCATGTGCCAGTTTTCACAAAGTCTGAAAACTGATTATGTTTTTGCTATGTTCATGTGCTTGCAATTGTATTTTCTGATCCCTTTTGGCTCAAGGTCACTAAGGGACTTTTGTTCAGCTCTTTGAGTAGCTCCATGACATGCTTTACTTTGCCATGTTCAGATCCTGTAGCATGTAGTTTTGTTGCTCCAAAGAGGGCTACCTGATCTGAAATTCCAGACAAGTGTTGATTTCACTAAGTCTGAGATCTGTTTGTCATATGCATTTTTGCCATGCTTGTTTGAACCTGTTAATGGATGAATTGGCCGTAGCTCAGTGCTAGACTTTTGTTAAGAATCTTGAATGCATCCCTGCCATGTATTTTGTTGTCATGTTTGGGTGCTGTAGCATGTTCATCTCATTGCATTTAGTTGGCTACTTGCTGTAAATCGCAGACCGGTGTCATATTTGAATCGCTTGCCATTTCCAAACCGTAACTCCGATTCCGATGTTCTTTATATCGTTTTCAAGCGATTTCATATCATCTTTCCAGTGACACAATTGATTTTCCAAGTTGAGGCCAGGTTCATGTGTTTCCTATCATATCTTGCATTTGGCATCCCGCATCGCATCCCGCATAGCATATCATCATTGCATCATATTGCTTGATCCTTGCACGTGGTTGATTGTATCCTTGTTGCTTGTTTGTCTTGTTTGGGTAGAGCCGGGAGTCGAGTCCGCTAACAAGGAGGCCGTTGAGTTTGCTTTCGAGGATCCAGTCAACTCTGACAACTGTGCAGGCAAGATGATCATACCCTCGAAATCACTATCTTTGCTATGCTAGTTTGCTCGCTCTTTTGCTATGCCATTGCTACGATGACTACCACTTGCTTGCAAGCCTCCCAAATTGCCATGTCAAACCTCTAACCCACCATTGTCCTAGCAAACCGTTGATTGGCTATGTTACCGCTTTGCTCAGCCCCTCTTATAGCGTTGCTAGTTGCAGGTGAAGATTGGAGGCCGTTCCTTGTTGGAACATTTAGTTACTTGTTGGGATATCATTATATTATCTTGTTATCTTAGTGCATCTATATACTTTGTAAAGGGTGGAAGGCTCGGCCTCTCGCCTACTGTTTTGTTCCACTCTTGCCGCCCTAGTTTCCGTCATATCGGTGTTATGTTCCCGGATTTTTGCGTTCCTTACGCGGTTGGGTTATAATAGGAACCCCTTGATAGTTCGCCTTGATTAAAGCTTTTCCAGCAATGCCCAACCTTGGTTTTACCATTCGCCACCTAGCCTCTTTTTCCCTTGGGTTACCGGAGCCCAAGGGTCATCTTATTTTAACCCCCCCCGGGCCAGTGCTCCTCTGAGTGTTGGTCCGAACTGAGCTGCCTGCGGGGCCACCTCGGGGAAACTTGAGGGTTGGTTTTACTCGTAGCTAGTCTCATCTGAGTGTGCCCTGAGAACGAGATATGTGCAGCTCCTATCGGGATTTGCCGGCACATTTGGGCGGTGTTGCTGGTCTTGTTTTAACCTGTCGAAGTGTCTTGAGTAACCGAGATACCGAGTCTGATCGGAACATCTTGGGAGGAGGTCTATTCCTTCATTGACCATGATAGCTTGTCGTGGGCTAAGTTGGGACTCCCCTGCAGGGATTTGAACTTTCAAAAGCCGTGCCCGCTGTTATGGGCAGATGGGAATTTGTTAATGTCTGGTTGTAGATAACTTGAACCTTAATTTAATTAAGATGAATCAACTGAGTGTGTTACCGTGATGGCCTCTTCTCAGCGGAGTCCAGGAAGCGGACACGGTGTCGGAGTAATGTTTGTGCAGGTTGCTCTCTAGTTTCTCGCTCGTGCTTTGCCTCCTCTTCTCGCTCTCTTTTGCGAATAAGTTAGCCACCATACTTGCTAGTCGCTTCCTGCAGCTCCACTCATATTTTACCTTGCCTTACCTATAAGCTTAAATAGTCTTGATCGCGAGGGTGCGAGATTGCTGAGTCCCTGTGGCTCACAGATTACTATTACACCAGATGCAGGGCCTGATGATTCCGCTCCAGGAGACGCGTATGAGCTCAAGTGGGAGTTCGATGAAGACTCTCAACGATACTATGTTTCCTTTCCCGATGATCAGTAGTGGTGCCCAGTTGGGGGTGATTGGGACCGTGTCGCTTGTTGGGTTATCTTTTATTTTGGCGCCGTAGTCAGGACATGAGTGTTTGGATGATGTAATGTTATTTATGTACCTTGATTGACGTGGCGAGTGTAAGCCAACTTTGTTATCTCCCCTTTATGAATTATTTTACATGGGATGTTGTGAAGATTGCCTAACTTGCGACATATGCCTTCAATGCGATTATGCCTCTAAGTCATGCCTCGACACGTGGGAGCTATAGTCGCATCGAGGGTGTTACAAGTTGGTAATCAGAGCCTTCCCCGACCTTAGGAGCCCCATTGCTTGATCGTTTTTAGCGGCCGAGTTGTGTCTAGAAAAATGTTTTGAGTCATTTAGGAATTATATATCGGAGAGTTTAGGAATTCTTTTTACTTCCCAGTCTCCTCATCGCTCTGGTAAGGCATCCTGACGTAGAGTTTTGACTCTTCTCTTCTCAAATTTCACTAAAAAAAGTTTTAGGATCACGCGGGTATCTTGGAATCGTTCCGATGGTTTTATGATGAGAACATTGTCTTGGTGCCTCCTGTCAGGGGTTTAGTGGAGGTGTCTCGGGGAGTTGAGCTCTGAGGTGTTGTCATCATAATTTTATCGTTGCAGTTCTGGAATACCTGAGTTTAGTACGCCGACATCGAAAATCTCTTTTATGCAGTTCGTTGGTGAGATAACCTCGACGCCACCCAGTACTGGGGCGGGAGTTCGGGAGTATCGCCATAACTTGTATAACGGATGCTTTTCGAAGGTTGAGGTAGATGGTTTCTGAAGGTTTCTTGGTTATGTGTTGAAGGATGGATACAGCTGGATGTAGGATTTTCTAGTTTGGGTGAGATATTATGCTTCCCCTGTATCCCCAACACCTGATTGCATAACCGGAAAGGTTCGGGAGTTTCATAGGTGGGAATTCTAGTAGCTCTAGTTTTTCTTCCACGGATATTGGTTTGAGATTGGGATTTCTTACCGATTATTCATTTTTGATCCGTACCTTGTTGATTTATTTCTCCACCTTAATTCTACGTGGCTTCTCAATTTATGGATATGTGACCATTCCAAGAGGAATGCATTCGTTCATTTTGTTCGGATGTGAAGACTATATGTTGCAATTTTCATTCCGTTGGATTCAGCTTCAATATTGTCTGTCAATGTGCTAATGGTGGTCAACCTCTTCAGGATGGCTCCTCCAACGCGCACGACTCCGAATCCTGATCCGCCACCACCTCCACCTCCTCCAGAGGCATGGCAAGCTGTGATGGCCGCAACCAATGCAAACACACAGTTGATCATGTAAATTCTTCAAGAGCGCAATCAAGGCAACCAAGGGAATCAAGGCAGCAATCAGAATCACTTTGCTACACTCAACCAGTTCCTTGCTAACGGGCCAAAGACTTTCAGCAATTGTGTTGAGGCAACCGATGCTGATGATTGGCTTGTGGATCTCTGTAAGCATTTCGAGTGCAGTAACGTCAGGCCTGAGGACTTTATCAAGTTCACTTCCTTCCAACTCAAAGATCAAGCTGCAGAATGGTTCCAGCAGTACAAGGACTCCAGAGGAGGATGTCTTATCACTTGGGATGATTTTCGTCGAGATTTCCGAGCTCATCATATCCCTCAAAGCGTGGTTGAAAGCAAGCATGAGGAATTCCGCAATCTGAAGCAAGGCTCTTTGTCTGTCTATGACTACAACAAGTTGTTCCAGAAGCTAGCCCGCTTTGCCAAGCAGGACGTCCCTGATGAGAAGAGCATGATATATCAGTTCAGGGGTGGTCTCAGAGAATAAATTTAGCTAGCTCTTGTTCTCTTTGAGCCCTTGAGATACGATGAGTTCTAGAACATGGCATTGAAGCAAGAGGCTTCTTAGTTGAGGTGTGATGCTTCCAAGAAGCGAGTCAGAGATGTTACTCCTTCTTCCTCTACTCAAGTGGCCAAGTAGCAGAAGTATTGGCTTCCTCCTCCTCCATTCCGTCAGCCGTATCAGCAGAAGAGCAAAGGTGGCAGTGGTTCTTCCCACCCACCCAACCCTGGCTTTCAGAACAAGACTTCGTCTCAAGCTCCAAGATTGAGTGCTCCGTATCACCATCTGCTTTCAGAGGTCACGTGCAACAAGTGCCAACAGAAGGGTCACTATGCCAACAAGTGTTTCAACTAGAGGCGTCTTCCTCCTCCTCCTCCTGTCAGATCGGCAAGTACAGATGTGTTCAAGCATAACCCCAAGCACGCCAAGGTCAACTTGATGAATGCAGCTCAGGCAGAGGACTGGTCATATGTGATTATGGGTAACCTTCGTGTTAATGATGTTCCTGCAAAAGTACTTTTTGACTTTGGTGCATCGCATTCCTTCATGTCATTCCCATTTGCATCGGAGAACAATTTTAGCACTATGGCTTTACCTAGAGCTATGCAAGTCGTCTCTCCGGCTAATTGTCTGAGTTCTAGTTTGATGGTTCCGGATATTTCTATCTTGATGGGTGATTTCAAGTTTCTGGCTTCTCCAATGGTTCTTGGTAACTCGGATATTGATCTTATTCTCGGGATGGATTGGCTTTCTAAGCACAAGTCTCAGCTTGATTGTGCAGCTAGGCAGATCCAATTGACTCATTCGTCTGAGGATGTAATTGTCTTTGCCGCTCGGGATAATTCTATCCGTCTGTTTTCTCTCAATGAGAGGGGTGAATTGGATGCCATCTCTCAAATTCCAGTCGTCTGCGAATATCAAGACGTCTTTCCAGAAGAGCTTCCAGGAATGCCTCCGCACCGGCCAGTTGAATTCGTTATTGATCTTGAGCCTGGCACGGAACCTGTGTGCAAACGTCCTTACAAGCTCAGACCTGAAGAGTTGAAGGAGCTGAAGAAGCAACTCGATATTCAAGAGAAAATGGGTCTCATCCGGCCTAGTTCTTCTCCGTGGGGTTGTGGTGTTCTTTTTGTGAAGAAGAAGGATGGAACGGACCGACTTTGTGTTGATTACCGTCCAGTGAACAAGAAGACCATCAAGAACAAATACCCACTTCCCAACATCAATGAGCTGTTCGAACAACTCAAAGGTGCCCAAGTATTCTCCAAGCTTGATCTCCGTATGGGTTATCATCAGATTTGAATCCGTGAGCAAGATATTCCCAAGACGGCTTTCAGGACAAGCTTTGCTTCATATGAATACACTGTCATGTCTTTTGGCCTCGTTAATGCTCCTCCGATGTTCTCTCGCATGATGAACTTCATCTTCAACGCCTACACCAATGACTTCGTTTTGGTCTATCTCGACGACATTCTGGTTTTCTCGAAGAATAAGGAATATCATGGCAAGCACTTGCGTTTGGTTCTTGATAAGCTCAGAGAACATCAGTTCTACGCCAAGTTCTCCAAGTGTGAATTTTGGCTCGATGAGGTTCTTTATCTTGGTCATATCATCTCTGCCAAGGGCATTGCCGTGAATCCTGAGAAGGTGTCTGCAATTGTGAATTGGGAACCTCCTCAGAACGTGAAGCAACTCCGTAGCTTCCTCGGTCTCGCAAGTTATTGCCGAAGATTCGTTGAAAACTTTTCTAAGATCGCGAAGCCTCTCTCAAATCTTCTTCAGAAGCACGTCAAGTACGTTTGGTCTCCGGAGTGTGACATTGCTTTCAACACTTTGAAAGAGAAATTGATCACTGCTCCAGTGCTGACTCCGCCTGATGAATCCAAGCCATACGAGGTCTTTTGTCATGCCTCTCTCCAAGGTCTTGGCGCAGTTTTGATGCAAGAGAAGAAAGTTGTTGCTTATACATCTCGCCAGTTGAAGCCTAATGAGAAGAAATACCCCACTAATGATCTCGAGTTGGCGGCAGTTGTGCATGCTCTTTTGACTTGGAGACATCTTCTATTGGGAAGAAAAGTGGACATTTTCACTGATCACAAGAGTCTCAAGTACATCTTCACTCAACCTAATCTCAACCTCAGGCAAACTCGATGGGTCAAAATGATTCAAGAGTATAATCCGAGTATCGAGTATACTCCAGGCAAGGCTAATGTGGTTGCTGACGCATTGAGCAGGAAAGCTTACTGCAACAGTCTGATTCTCAAGCCTTATCAACCCGAGCTTTGTGAAGCTTTCCACAAACTTAATCTGCAAGTTGTTCCTCAAGGTTTCCTCACTAACCTTCAAGTCTCTCCTACCTTGGAAGACCAGATTCGCCAAGCCCAACTTCTTGATGCTATGGTGAAAAAGGTGAAGATTGGGATTGCCAAGAGCCTATCAAAGTACAAGTGCTACCACCTTGATGACAAAGACACTTTTTTCTTCGAGGATCGTATTGTTGAACCCAAAGGTGACCTTCATAAAGTGATTATGAACGAGGCTCACAATTCTCTCCTCTCCATCCACCCTGGGAGCACAAAGATGTATCAGGACCTCAAGCAAGCTTATTGGTGGACTCGAATGAAGTGCGAGATCGCTCAATTCGTGAATGAATGTGATGTCTGCAGAAGAGTGAAGGCAGAACACCAAAGGACAGTAGGTCTCCTCCAACCTCTTGCCATTCTAGAATGGAAGTTTGACCACATTGAAATGGACTTCGTGACTGGGTTTCCTAAGTCCAAGCGTGGCAATGATGCTATATTTGTTGTCATCGACAAACTCACCAAAGTGGCTCACTTTCTGCCTATCAAAGAGTCGATCACTGCAGCTCAATTGGCGGAACTCTATACCTCTCGTATTGTCTCTCTGCACGGTATTCCACAAGTGATCTCTTCAGACCGTGGCAGCATCTTTACCTCCAAGTTTTTGGATTCTTTTCAGAAGGCCATGGGCACCAACATCCGCTTCAGCACAACTTTCCATCCTCAAACTAGCGTTCAAGTCGAGCGTGTCAACCAGATTCTTGAAGATATGCTCAGGGCTTGTGTGATCTCCTTCGGCATGAAGTGGGAGGATTGTCTTCCTTATGCTGAGTTCTCCTACAACAACAATTTTCAAGCAAGTTCGGGCAAGGCCCCTTTTGAAATTCTGTATGGCAGGAAGTGCCGTACCCCTCTCAACTGGTCTGAAACCGGTGAACGTCAGCTTTTGGGTAATGACTTAATCACAGAGGCAGAAGAAATGTGCAAAGTCATTCGAGATAACCTCAAAGCAGCCCAATCCCGTCAGAAGAGCTACTATGATAGTAAGCATCGTGATTTGGCTTTCGAGATCGGAGATCATGTTTACCTCCGCGTCTCTCCTATGAAAGGTACTCGTCGCTTCGGTATCAAAGGGAAGCTTGCTCCTAGATACGTGGGACCTTTCAAGATTGTCAGCAAGAGAGGCGACCTCGCCTATCAACTCAAGCTTCCTTCAAACTTTGCAAATGTTCATGACGTGTTCCATGTCTCTCAGCTTCGAAAGTGCTTCAAGACTCCTGACCGCACAGTCAACTTCGAGGACATTGAGCTCCAAGAAGATCTCTCTTATCGTGAGCACCCAGTTGATATTCTTGAAGAGACTGAACGCAAGACTCGCAACAAGTTAATCAAATTTCTCAAAGTCAAGTGGTCACACCATTCCGACCGTGAAGCTACCTGGGAACGCGAGGATCACCTCCATTCTGAGTACCCGGCGTTCTTTCAGTCCTAGATCTCGGGACGAGATCCTTTCGTAGTGGTGGAGTGTTGTAACACCCCGGATGTAACTTTCCCAATTTGTACTCCAACTCTTGCCGTTTTCGGCGTTAAGTTATATTTATTTCCTCGGGTTCGGGTTTTGTCCCCGTGTGTTGTTATTGTTGTCATGCATCTCATATCATGTCATCATGTGCATTGCATTTGCATATGTGTTCGTCTCATGCATTCGAGCATTTTCCCCGTTGTCCGTTTTGCATTCCAGCGCTTCGTTCTCCTCCCGTGGTCATTTCTAGCTTTCTTTCGTGTGTGGGTATTAAACATTTCTGGATTGGACCGAGACTTGCCAAGCGGCCTTGGTTTACTACCGGTAGACCGCCTGTCAAGTTTCTTATCATTTGGACTTCGTTTGATACTCCAACGGTTATCCGAGGGACCGAAAAGGCCTCGTGTGTGTTGCAGCCCAACACCCCTCCAATTTGGCCCAAAACCCACTTAACTCTGCTCCATCATCTAGATCGTTCGATCACGATCGCATGGCCGAAAACCGCACCTCATTTGGACTATCCTAGCTCCCTCTATGCCTATTTAAACACCCCCGATTTTCGGATCTCCTCCTACCTCCGAAACCCTAGAAAATCCCTCACCACGCCCGCCGGACATATTGCCACCGACGGACGTGTCCGTTGCCGACGTCCGCCGCCACGTGGCGCCCCGGGATTCATCCGCCCAGGGCCCACATCGCCGCTCCGCGCCGCCGGCCTGCGGAGGCCCAGGGCAGGCCCTCCACCGCTCCCGCCCGGGCCGAGGCGCTCGCCCGCACGCACCGCCGTCTCCTTCGCTTCCGGGCGCGCGCCGCCGCCCCGCCGCTGCCGCATCGCCGCCGCCCCGCCGCTGCCGCATCGCCACCGCGCCGCCGCAGCTCGCCGCCCCGCCTCCTCGTCGACGCCGGCCCGGCCCCGGCCGCCGCCCGCGCCCGGCGCCGCCTCCTCCCTCCTCCGCCGGATCCGGCCCCGGCCTCGCCTCCCCTCTTCTCCCCGCCGACGAACCCACCTTGCCGGCGACCTCGAGCTCGCGTCGGCGAACCTCGGGCCGCGTGCCACCGAAACCCTAGATTTGGGAGGTTGCATTTTTTCTCTAAGTCCCGAAATTTTCATTTCAAGTGCCCCTGTTCATGGCCCCGTAACTTTGCATCCGTTGATCTGATTCATGCATATAGCATATCAAATGTTCATCTCAGAGAGTACATCATTTCATTACATTGCATCATTTTCATTTGAGTTCATCTCGATGCCCGAAATGCTGTTAGAAGAGGGCTATTTGAGTTAATTGTCAGATCTGCTACTCCGTTTAGCACTTTTGTCATTTTTGCCATGATTAATGTGTGCATGATATGCCCTGATGCTCTACATGTGTTTTGTTAAGGGTTTTGTCATCTTTCCAGAGGTGCAACCCATGTATTTTTTTGATGTATATGGTGACTTGTGCAAGCTTGCAAAGCGGTGCAGTTGCTAATTCTGTTTTCAGAGACTTAGTAATTTCACTAAGTCCTGGAGCTGTTTATCTCATGATGCCATATGTTCTTGTTGTTTCCTAGTGATCCGTGCCTCTTTTGAGGATGATCAGTAAGGATGTTTTGTTAATATTGTAGTGCTCTATCCATCCGTGTCTTTGTTTGCAATTATGGAGCACCCTAGCTTGAGTCAATCGAGCTCTGCTTTTGCTACTTTGTGGATCTGGGCAGATTGTCAACTTGTTTGCAATTTTGCCGATGATGTTGTAGTTGATCCGTGCATGCTATGTTATTGTTCTTGTCATGTCTAGCTTGCATTTTGTGCCTTCTTGATGTATGTATGCTTTTCTTGCCATGACTTGCACCGTAGTGAGTGCATCGAGCTCGTAAACATGCCTACTTGAGTTATGTTTCAGCATGTGCCAGTTTTCACAAAGTCTGAAAACTGATTATGTTTTTGCTATGTTCATGTGCTTGCAATTGTATTTTCTGATCCCTTTTGGCTCAAGGTCACTAAGGGACTTTTGTTCAGCTCTTTGAGTAGCTCCATGCCATGCTTTACTTTGCCATGTTCAGATCCTGTAGCATGTAGTTTTGTTGCTCCAAAGAGGGCTACCTGATCTGAAATTCCAGACAAGTGTTGATTTCACTAAGTCTGAGATCTGTTTGTCATATGCATTTTTGCCATGCTTGTTTGAACCTGTTAATGGATGAATTGGCCGTAGCTCAGTGCTAGACTTTTGTTAACAATCTTGAATTCATCCCTGCCATGTATTTTGTTGTCATGTTTGGGTGCTGTAGCATGTTCATCTCATTGCATTTAGTTGGCTACTTGCTGTAAATCGCAGACCGGTGTCATATTTGAATCGCTTGCCATTTCCAAACCGTAACTCCGATTCCGGTGTTCTTTATATCGTTTTCAAGAGATTTCATATCATCTTTCCAGTGGCACAATTGATTTTCCAAGTTGAGGCCAGGTTCATGTGTTTCCTATCATATCTTGCATTTGGCATCCCGCATCGCATCCCGCATAGCATATCATCATTGCATCATATTGCTTGATCCTTGCACGTGGTTGATTGTATCCTTGTTGCTTGTTTGTCTTGTTTGGGTAGAGCCGGGATTCGAGTCCGCTAACAAGGAGGCCGTTGAGTTTGCTTTCGAGGATCCAGTCAACTCTGACAACTGTGCAGGCAAGATGATCATACCCTCGAAATCACTATCTTTGCTATGCTAGTTTGCTCGCTCTTTTGCTATGCCATTGCTACGATGCCTACCACTTGCTTGCAAGCCTCCCAAATTGCCATGTCAAACCTCTAACCCACCATTGTCCTAGCAAACCGTTGATTGGCTATGTTACCACTTTGCTCAGCCCCTCTTATAGCGTTGCTAGTTGCAGGTGAAGATTGGAGGCCGTTCCTTGTTGGAACATTTAGTTACTTGTTGGGATATCATTATATTATCTTGTTATCTTAGTGCATCTATATACTTTGTAAAGGGTGGAAGGCTCGGCCTCTCGCCTACTGTTTTGTTCCACTCTTGCCGCCCTAGTTTCCGTCATATCGGTGTTATGTTCCCGGATTTTTGCGTTCCTTACGCGGTTGGGTTATAATAGGAACCCCTTGATAGTTCGCCTTGATTAAAGCTTTTCCAGCAATGCCCAACCTTGGTTTTACCATTCGCCACCTAGCCTCTTTTTCCCTTGGGTTACCGGAGCCCAAGGGTCATCTTATTTTAACCCCCCCCGGGCCAGTGCTCCTCTGAGTGTTGGTCCGAACTGAGCTGCCTGCGGGGCCACCTCGGGGAAACTTGAGGGTTGGTTTTACTCGTAGCTAGTCTCATCTGAGTGTGCCCTGAGAACGAGATATGTGCAGCTCCTATCGGGATTTGCCGGCACATTTGGGCGGTGTTGCTGGTCTTGTTTTAACCTGTCGAAGTGTCTTGAGTAACCGAGATACCGAGTCTGATCGGAACATCTTGGGAGGAGGTCTATTCCTTCATTGACCATGATAGCTTGTCGTGGGCTAAGTTGGGACTCCCCTGCAGGGATTTGAACTTTCAAAAGCCGTGCCCGCTGTTATGGGCAGATGGGAATTTGTTAATGTCTGGTTGTAGATAACTTGAACCTTAATTTAATTAAGATGAATCAACTGAGTGTGTTACCGTGATGGCCTCTTCTCAGCGGAGTCCAGGAAGCGGACACGGTGTCGGAGTAATGTTTGTGCAGGTTGCTCTCTAGTTTCTCGCTCGTGCTTTGCCTCCTCTTCTCGCTCTCTTTTGCGAATAAGTTAGCCACCATACTTGCTAGTCGCTTCCTGCAGCTCCACTCATATTTTACCTTGCCTTACCTATAAGCTTAAATAGTCTTGATCGCGAGGGTGCGAGATTGCTGAGTCCCTGTGGCTCACAGATTACTATTACACCAGATGCAGGGCCTGATGATTCCGCTCCAGGAGACGCGTATGAGCTCAAGTGGGAGTTCGATGAAGACTCTCAACGATACTATGTTTCCTTTCCCGATGATCAGTAGTGGTGCCCAGTTGGGGGTGATTGGGACCGTGTCGCTTGTTGGGTTATCTTTTATTTTGGCGCCGTAGTCAGGACATGAGTGTTTGGATGATGTAATGTTATTTATGTACCTTGATTGACGTGGCGAGTGTAAGCCAACTTTGTTATCTCCCCTTTATGAATTATTTTACATGGGATGTTGTGAAGATTGCCTAACTTGCGACATATGCCTTCAATGCGATTATGCCTCTAAGTCATGCCTCGACACGTGGGAGCTATAGTCGCATCGAGGGTGTTACAAGTTGGTAATCAGAGCCTTCCCCGACCTTAGGAGCCCCATTGCTTGATCGTTTTTAGCGGCCGAGTTGTGTCTAGAAAAATGTTTTGAGTCATTTAGGAATTATATATCGGAGAGTTTAGGAATTCTTTTTACTTCCCAGTCTCCTCATCGCTCTGGTAAGGCATCCTGACGTAGAGTTTTGACTCTTCTCTTCTCAAATTTCACTAAAAAAAGTTTTAGGATCACGCGGGTATCTTGGAATCGTTCCGATGGTTTTATGATGAGAACATTGTCTTGGTGCCTCCTGTCAGGGGTTTAGTGGAGGTGTCTCGGGGAGTTGAGCTCTGAGGTGTTGTCATCATAATTTTATCGTTGCAGTTCTGGAATACCTGAGTTTAGTACGCCGACATCGAAAATCTCTTTTATGCAGTTCGTTGGTGAGATAACCTCGACGCCACCCAGTACTGGGGCGGGAGTTCGGGAGTATCGCCATAACTTGTATAACGGATGCTTTTCGAAGGTTGAGGTAGATGGTTTCTGAAGGTTTCTTGGTTATGTGTTGAAGGATGGATACAGCTGGATGTAGGATTTTCTAGTTTGGGTGAGATATTATGCTTCCCCTGTATCCCCAACACCTGATTGCATAACCGGAAAGGTTCGGGAGTTTCATAGGTGGGAATTCTAGTAGCTCTAGTTTTTCTTCCACGGATATTGGTTTGAGATTGGGATTTCTTACCGATTATTCGTTTTTGATCCGTACCTTGTTGATTTATTTCTCCACCTTAATTCTACGTGGCTTCTCAATTTATGGATATGTGACCATTCCAAGAGGAATGCATTCGTTCATTTTGTTCGGATGTGAAGACTATATGTTGCAATTTTCATTCCGTTGGATTCAGCTTCAATATTGTCTGTCAATGTGCTAATGGTGGTCAACCTCTTCAGGATGGCTCCTCCAACGCGCACGACTCCGAATCCTGATCCGCCACCACCTCCACCTCCTCCAGAGGCATGGCAAGCTGTGATGGCCGCAACCAATGCAAACACACAGTTGATCATGTAAATTCTTCAAGAGCACAATCAAGGCAACCAAGGGAATCATGGCAGCAATCAGAATCACTTTGCTACACTCAACCAGTTCCTTGCTAACGGGCCAAAGACTTTCAGCAATTGTGTTGAGGCAACCGATGCTGATGATTGGCTTGTGGATCTCTGTAAGCATTTCGAGTGCAGTAACGTCAGGCCTGAGGACTTTATCAAGTTCGCTTCGTTCCAACACAAAGATCAAGCTGCAGAATGGTTCCAGCAGTACAAGGACTCCAGAGGAGGATGTGTTATCACTTGGGATGATTTTCGTCGAGATTTCCGAGCTCATCATATCCCTCAAAGCATGGTTGAAAGCAAGCGTGAGGAATTCCGCAATCTGAAGCAAGGCTCTTTGTCTGTCTATGACTACAACAAGTTGTTCCAGAAGCTAGCCCGCTTTGCCAAGCAGTACGTCCCTGATGAGAAGAGCATGATATATCAGTTCAGGGGTGGTCTCAGAGAAGAAATTCAGCTAGCTCTTGTTCTCTTTGAGCCCTTGAGATACGATGAGTTCTACAACATGGCATTGAAGCAAGAGGCTGCTCAGTTGAGGTGTGATGCTTCCAAGAAGTGAGTCAGAGATGTTACTCCTTCTTCCTCTACTCAAGTGGCCAAGTAGCAGAAGTATTGGCTTCCTCCTCCTCCATTCCGTCAGCCGTATCAGCAGAAGAGCAAAGGTGGCAGTGGTTCTTCCCACCCACCCAACCCTGGCTTTCAGAACAAGACTTCGTCTCAAGCTCCAAGATTGAGTGCTCCGTATCACCATCTGCTTTCAGAGGTCACGTGCAACAAGTGCCAACAGAAGGGTCACTATGCCAACAAGTGTTTCAACTAGAGGCGTCTTCCTCCTCCTCCTCCTGTCAGATCGGCAAGTACAGATGTGTTCAAGCATAACCCCAAGCACGCCAAGGTCAACTTGATGAATGCAGCTCAGGCAGAGGACTCGTCAGATGTGATTATGGGTAACCTTCGTGTTAATGATGTTCCTGCAAAAGTACTTTTTGACTTTGGTGCATCGCATTCCTTTATGTCATTCCCATTTGCATCGGAGAACAATTTTAGCACTATGGCTTTACCTAGAGCTATGCAAGTCGTCTCTCCGGCTAAGCGTCTGAGTTCTAGTTTGATGGTTCCAGATATTTCTATCTTGATGGGTGATTTCAAGTTTCTGGCTTCTCCAATGGTTCTTGGTAACTCGGATATTGATCTTATTCTCGGGATGGATTGGCTTTCTAAGCACAAGGCTCAGCTTGATTGTGCAGCCAGGTAGATCCAATTGACTCATTCGTCTGAGGATGTAATTGTCTTTGCCGCTCGAGATAATTCTATCCGTCTGTTTTCTCTCAATGAGAGGGGTGAATTGGATGCCATCTCTCAAATTCCTGTCGTCTGCGAATATCAAGACGTCTTTCCAGAAGAGCTTCCAGGAATGCCTCCGCACCGGCCAGTTGAATTCGTTATTGATCTTGAGCCTGGCACGGAACCTGTGTGCAAACGTCCTTACAAGCTCAGACCTGAAGAGTTGAAGGAGCTGAAGAAGCAACTCGATATTCAAGAGAAAATGGGTCTCATCCGGCCTAGTTCTTCTCCGTGGGGTTGTGGTGTTCTTTTTGTGAAGAAGAAGGATGGAACGGACCGACTTTGTGTTGATTACCGTCCAGTGAACAAGAAGACCATCAAGAACAAATACCCACTTCCCAACATCAATGAGCTGTTCGAACAACTCAAAGGTGCCCAAGTATTCTCCAAGCTTGATCTCCGTATGGGTTATCATCAGATTTGAATCCGTGAGCAAGATATTCCCAAGACGGCTTTCAGGACAAGCTTTGCTTCATATGAATACACTGTCATGTCTTTTGGCCTCGTTAATGCTCCTCCGACGTTCTCTCGCATGATGAACTTCATCTTCAACGCCTACACCAATGACTTCGTTTTGGTCTATCTCGACGACATTCTGGTTTTCTCGAAGAATAAGGAAGATCATGGCAAGCACTTGCGTTTGGTTCTTGATAAGCTCAGAGAACATCAGTTCTACGCCAAGTTCTCCAAGTGTGAATTTTGGCTCGATGAGGTTCTTTATCTTGGTCATATCATCTCTGCCAAGGGCATTGCCGTGAATCCTGAGAAGGTGTCTGCAATTGTGAATTGGGAACCTCCTCAGAACGTGAAGCAACTCCGTAGCTTCCTCGGTCTCGCAAGTTATTGCCGAAGATTCGTTGAAAACTTTTCTAAGATCGCGAAGCCTCTCTCAAATCTTCTTCAGAAGCACGTCAAGTACGTTTGGTCTCCGGAGTGTGACATTGCTTTCAACACTTTGAAAGAGAAATTGATCACTGCTCCAGTGCTGACTCCGCCTGATGAATCCAAGCCATACGAGGTCTTTTGTCATGCCTCTCTCCAAGGTCTTGGCGCAGTTTTGATGCAAGAGAAGAAAGTTGTTGCTTATACATCTCGCCAGTTGAAGCCTAATGAGAAGAAATACCCCACTAATGATCTCGAGTTGGCGGCAGTTGTGCATGCTCTTTTGACTTGGAGACATCTTCTATTGGGAAGAAAAGTGGACATTTTCACTGATCACAAGAGTCTCAAGTACATCTTCACTCAACCTAATCTCAACCTCAGGCAAACTCGATGGGTCAAAATGATTCAAGAGTATAATCCGAGTATCGAGTATACTCCAGGCAAGGCTAATGTGGTTGCTGACGCATTGAGCAGGAAAGCTTACTGCAACAGTCTGATTCTCAAGCCTTATCAACCCGAGCTTTGTGAAGCTTTCCACAAACTTAATCTGCAAGTTGTTCCTCAAGGTTTCCTCACTAACCTTCAAGTCTCTCCTACCTTGGAAGACCAGATTCGCCAAGCCCAACTTCTTGATGCTATGGTGAAAAAGGTGAAGATTGGGATTGCCAAGAGCCTATCAAAGTACAAGTGCTACCACCTTGATGACAAAGACACTTTTTTCTTCGAGGATCGTATTGTTGAACCCAAAGGTGACCTTCATAAAGTGATTATGAACGAGGCTCACAATTCTCTCCTCTCCATCCACCCTGGGAGCACAAAGATGTATCAGGACCTCAAGCAAGCTTATTGGTGGACTCGAATGAAGTGCGAGATCGCTCAATTCGTGAATGAATGTGATGTCTGCAGAAGAGTGAAGGCAGAACACCAAAGGACAGTAGGTCTCCTCCAACCTCTTGCCATTCTAGAATGGAAGTTTGACCACATTGAAATGGACTTCGTGACTGGGTTTCCTAAGTCCAAGCATGGCAATGATGCTATATTCGTTGTCATCGACAAACTCACCAAAGTGGCTCACTTTCTGCCTATCAAAGAGTCGATCACTGCAGCTCAATTGGCGGAACTCTATACCTCTCGTATTGTCTCTCTGCACGGTATTCCACAAGTGATCTCTTCAGACCATGGCAGCATCTTTACCTCCAAGTTTTTGGATTCTTTTCAGAAGGCCATGGGCACCAACATCCGCTTCAGCACAACTTTCCATCCTCAAACTAGCGTTCAAGTCGAGCGTGTCAACCAGATTCTTGAAGATATGCTCAGGGCTTGTGTGATCTCCTTCGGCATGAAGTGGGAGGATTGTCTTCCTTATGCTGAGTTCTCCTACAACAACAATTTTCAAGCAAGTTCGGGCAAGGCCCCTTTTGAAATTCTGTATGGCAGGAAGTGCCGTACCCCTCTCAACTGGTCTGAAACCGGTGAACGTCAGCTTTTGGGTAATGACTTAATCACAGAGGCAGAAGAAATGTGCAAAGTCATTCGAGATAACCTCAAAGCAGCCCAATCCCGTCAGAAGAGCTACTATGATAGTAAGCATCGTGATTTGGCTTTCGAGATCGGAGATCATGTTTACCTCCGCGTCTCTCCTATGAAAGGTACTCGTCGCTTCGGTATCAAAGGGAAGCTTGCTCCTAGATACGTGGGACCTTTCAAGATTGTCAGCAAGAGAGGCGACCTCGCCTATCAACTCAAGCTTCCTTCAAACTTTGCAAATGTTCATGACGTGTTCCATGTCTCTCAGCTTCGAAAGTGCTTCAAGACTCCTGACCGCACAGTCAACTTCGAGGACATTGAGCTCCAAGAAGATCTCTCTTATCGTGAGCACCCAGTTGATATTCTTGAAGAGACTGAACGCAAGACTCGCAACAAGTCAATCAAATTTCTCAAAGTCAAGTGGTCACACCATTCCGACCGTGAAGCTACCTGGGAACGCGAGGATCACCTCCATTCTGAGTACCCGGCGTTCTTTCAGTCCTAGATCTCGGGACGAGATCCTTTCGTAGTGGTGGAGTGTTGTAACACCCCGGATGTAACTTTCCCAATTTGTACTCCAACTCTTGCCGTTTTCGGCGTTAAGTTATATTTATTTCCTCGGGTTCGGGTTTTGTCTCCGTGTGTTGTTATTGTTGTCATGCAGCTCATATCATGTCATCATGTGCATTGCATTTGCATATGTGTTCGTCTCATGCATTCGAGCATTTTCCCCGTTGTCCGTTTTGCATTCCAGCGCTTCGTTCTCCTCCCGTGGTCATTTGTAGCTTTCTTTCGTGTGTGGGTATTAAACATTTCTGGATTGGACCGAGACTTGCCAAGCGGCCTTGGTTTACTACCGGTAGACCGCTTGTCAAGTTTCTTATCATTTGGACTTCGTTTGATACTCCAACGGTTATCCGAGGGACCGAAAAGGCCTCGTGTGTGTTGCAGCCCAACACCCCTCCAATTTGGCCCAAAACCCACTTAACTCTGCTCCATCATCTAGATCGTTCGATCACGATCGCATGGCCGAAAACTGCACCTCATTTGGACTATCCAAGCTCCCTCTATGCCTATTTAAACACCCCCCGATTTTCGGATCTCCTCCTACCTCCGAAACCCTAGAAAATCCCTCACTGCGCCCGCCGGACATATTGCCACCGACGGACGTGTCCGTTGCCGACGTCCGCCGCCACGTGGCGCCCCGGGATTCATCCGCCCAGGGCCCACATCGCCGCTCCGCGCCGCCGGCCTGCGAAGGCCCAGGGCAGGCCCTCCACCGCTCCCGCCCGGGCCGAGGCGCTCGCCCGCACGCACCGCCGTCTCCTTCGCTTCCGGGCGCGCGCCGCCGCCCCGCCGCTGCCGCATCGCCGCCGCCCCGCCGCTGCCGCATCGCCACCGCGCCGCCGCAGCTCGCCGCCCCGCCTCCTCGTCGACGCCGGCCCGGCCCCGGCCGCCGCCCGCGCCCGGCGCCGCCTCCTCCCTCCTCCGCCGGATCCGGCCCCGGCCTCGCCTCCCCTCTTCTCCCCGCCGACGAACCCACCTTGCCGGCGACCTCGAGCTCGCGTCGGCGAACCTCGGGCCGCGTGCCACCGAAACCCTAGATTTGGGAGGTTGCATTTTTTCTCTAAGTCCCGAAATTTTCATTTCAAGTGCCCCTGTTCATGGCCCCGTAACTTTGCATCCGTTGCTCCGATTGATGCATATAGCATATCAAATGTTCATCTCAGAGAGTACATCATTTCATTACATTGCATCATTTTCATTTGAGTTCATCTCGATGCCCGAAATGCTGTTAGAAGAGGGCTATTTGAGTTAATTGTCAGATCTGCTACTCCGTTTAGCACTTTTGTCATTTTTGCCATGATTAATGTGTGCATGATATGCCCTGATGCTCTACATGTGTTTTGTTAAGGGTTTTGTCATCTTTCCAGAGGTGCGACCCATGTATTTTTGTGATGTGTGTGTTGACTTGTGCAAGATTGCAAAGTGGTGCACTTGCTAATTCTGTTTTCAGGGACTTAGCAATTTCACAAAGTCCTGGAGCTGTTTATCTCATGATGCCATATGTTCTTGTTGTTTCCTAGTGATCCGTGCCTCTTTTGAGGATGATCAGTAAGGATGTTTTGTTAATCTTGTAGTTATCTATCCATCCATGTCTTTGTTTGCAATTATGGAGCACTCTAGCTTGAGTCAATCGAGCTCTACTTTTGCTACTTTGTGAATCTGGGCAGATTGTCAACTTGTTCGCATTTTTGCCGATGATGTTGTAGTTGATCCGTGCATGCTATGTTATTGTTCTTGTCACGTCTAGCTTGCATTTTGTGCCTTCTTGATGGATGTATGCTTGTCTTGCCATGACTTGCACCGTAGTGAGTGCATCGAGCTCGTAAACATGCCTACTTGAGTTATATTTCAGCATGTGCCAGTTTTCACTAAGTTTGAAAACTGATTATGTTTTTGCTATGTTCACGTGCTTGCAATTGTATTTTCTGATCCCTTTTGGCTCAAGGTCACTAAGGGACTTTTGTTAAGCTCTTTGAGTAGCTCCATGCCATGCTTTACTTTGCCATGTTCAGATCCTGTAGCATGTAGTTTTGTTGCTCCAAAGAGGGCTACCTGATCTGAAATTCCAGACAAGTGTTGATTTCACTAAGTCTGAGATCTGTTTGTCATATGCATTTTTGCCATGCTTGTTTGAACCTGTTAATGGATGAATTGGCCGTAGCTCAGTGCTAGACTTTTGTTAAGAATCTTGAATGCATCCCTGCCATGTATTTTGTTGTCATGTTTGGGTGCTGTAGCATGTTCATCTCATTGCATTTAGTTGGCTACTTGCTGTAAATCGCAGACCGGTGTCATATTTGAATCGCTTGCCATTTCCAAACCGTAACTCCGATTCCGGTGTTCTTTATATCGTTTTCAAGCGATTTCATCTCATCTTTCCAGTGGCACACTTGATTTTCCAAGTTGAGGCCAGGTTCATGTGTTTCCTGTCATATCTTGCATTTGGCATCCCGCATCGCATCCCGCATAGCATATCATCATTGCATCATATTGCTTGATCCTTGCACGTGGTTGATTGTATCCTTGTTGCTTGTTTGTCTTGTTTGGGTAGAGCCGGGAGTCGAGTCCGCTAACAAGGAGGCCATTGAGTTTGCTTTCGAGGATCCAGTCAACTTTGACAACTGTGCAGGCAAGATGATCATACCCTCGAAATCACTATCTTTGCTATGCTAGTTTGCTCGCTCTTTTGCTATGCCATTGCTACGATGCCTACCACTTGCTTTCAAGCCTCCCAAATTGCCATGTCAAACCTCTAACCCACCATTGTCCTAGCAAACCGTTGATTGGCTATGTTACCGCTTTGCTCAGCCCCTCTTATAGCGTTGCTAGTTGCAGGTGAAGATTGGAGGCCGTTCCTTGTTGGAACATTTATTTACTTGTTGGGATATCATTATATTATATTGTTTTATTAATGCATCTATATACTTGGTAAAGGGTGGAAGGCTCGGCCTCTCGCCTAGTGTTTTGTTCCACTCTTGCCGCCCTAGTTTCCGTCATATCGGTGTTATGTTCCCAGATTTTTGCGTTCCTTACGCGGTTGGGTTATAATGGGAACCCCTTGATAGTTCGCCTTGATTAAAGCTTTTCCAGCAATGCCCAACCTTGGTTTACCATTCGCCACCAAGCCTCTTTTTCCCTTGGGTTACCGGAGCCCAAGGGTCATCTTATTTTAACCCCCCCGGGCCAGTGCTCCTCTGAGTGTTGGTCCGAACTGAGCTGCCTACGGGGCCACCTCGGGGAAACTTGAGGGTTGGTTTTACTCGTAGCTAGTCTCATCTGAGTGTGCCCTGAGAACGAGATATGTGCAGCTCCTATCGGGATTTGTCGGCACATTCGAGCGGTGTTGCTGGTCTTGTTTTAACATTGTCGGAGTTGTCTTGTAGAACCGGGATGCCGAGTCTGATCGGAATGTCTCGGGAGGAGGTCTATTCCTTCGTTGACCGTGAGAGCTTGTCATGGGCTAAGTTGGGACTCCCCTGCAGGGATTTGAACTTTCGAAATCCATGCCCGCGGTTATGGGCAGATGGGAATTTGTTAATGTCCGGTTGTAGATAACTTGAACCTTAATTTAATTAAGATGAATCAACTGAGTGTGTTACCATGATGGCCTCTTCTCGGCGGAGTCCGGGAAGCGGACACGGTGTTGGAGTAATGTTTGCGTAGGTTGCTCTCTAGTTTCTCGCTCGTGCTTTGCCTCCTCTTCTCGCTCTCTTTTGCGAATAAGTTAGCCACCATACTTGCTAGTCGCTTGCTGCAGCTCCACTCATATTTTACCTTGCCTTACCTATAAGCTTAAATAGTCTTGATCGCAAGGGTGCGAGATTGCTGAGTCCCTGTGGCTCACAGATTACTATTACACCAGATGCAGGGCCTGATGATTCCACTCCAAGAGACGCGTATGAGCTCAAGTGGGAGTTCGACGAAGACTCTCAACGATACTATGTTTCCTTTCCCGATGATCAGTAGTGGTGCCCAGTTGGGGGTGATTGGGACTGTGTCGCTTGTTGGGTTATCTTTTATTTTGGCGCCGTAGTCGGGCCATGAGTGTTTGGATGATGTAATGTTATTTATGTACCTTGATTGACGTGGCAAGTGTAAGCCAACTTTGTTATCTCCCCTTTATGAATTATTTTACATGGGATGTTGTGAAGATTGCCTAACTTGCGACATATGCCTTCAATGCGATTATGCCTCTAAGTCGTGCCTCGACACGTGGGAGCTATAGTCGCATCAAGGGTGTTACAAGATCCTCTTTTGAAGAATGCAGTGTCAGCCTCCACACATGATTCTCAAGAAACAACAAGGCTAGATGAAGATAGTGAACATAGCTCTGTAGTTGATAACCGCATTTCCCCTACACCAGCATCGCAGGTGCTTTCTCTAACTTGGCAGCGTGATATGTGGTTGCATGTTGCATATGGTATCTAGGTTGTAATTCTTCCAATCCGGTTAAATTGCATGTGCTATTCTGCTTATTTTATACATTATACCTGTTAATGTGACATGCATTCCTGTTTTTAGTACATAGTACATTGCTACCTCTTGAGCATGCGTTGGTTTTCCCTTGAAGAGGAAAGGGTGATGCAGCAAATTAGTGTAAGTATTACCCTCAGTTTTTGAGAACCAAGGTATCAATCCAGTAGGAGATTACACGCAAGTCACCTAGTACCTGCACAAACAATCAAGAACCTTGCAACCAATGCGATAAAGGGTTTGTCAATCCCTTCACGACCACTTGCAAAAGTGAGATCTAATAAAGATAATAAGATAAATATTTTTGGTATTTTTGTTGTATAGATTGAAAAGTAAAGATTGCAAAGTAAAATAAATAGTAAACTAGAATTGTAGATCGGAAACTTATATGAAATAAAATAGACCCCGGGGCCATAGGTTTCACTAGTAGCTTCTCTCATGATAGCATGTATTATGGTGGGTGACAAATTAGTGCCGAGAAATTGATAGAAAAGCGCATAGTTATGAGAATATCTAGGCATGATCATGAATATAAGCATCACGTCCATATCAAGTAGACCGAATCGATTCTGCATCTACTACTATTACTCCACACATCGACCGCTATCCAACATGCATCTAGAGTATTAAGTTCATAAGAACAGAGTAACGCATTAGGCAAGATGACATGATGTAGAGGGGTAAACTCAAGAAATATGATATAAACCCCATCTTTTTATCGTCGATGGAAACAATACAATATATGCCTTGCTGCCCCTACTGTCACTGGGAAAGAACACCGCAAGATTGAACCCAAAGCTAAGTACTTCTCCCATTGCAAGAAAGATCAATCTAGTAGGCCAAACTAAACCGATAATTCGAAGAGACTTGCAAAGATATCAAATCATGCATATAATAATTCAAAGAAGAACCAAATATTGTTCATAGATAAACTTGATCATAAATCCAAAATTCATGGATCTTGGCAAACACACCGCAAAAGAATATTACATCGAATAGATCTCCAAGAGAATCGAGGAGAACTTTGTATTGAGAACCAAAGAGAGAGAATAAGCCATCTAGCTAATAACTATGGACCCGAAGGTCTGTGGGAAACTACTCACACATCATCGGAGAGGCTACGGTGTTGATGTAGAAGCCCTTCGTGATCGATTCCCCCTCCGGCAGATCACTGGAAAAGGCCCCAGATGGGATCTCACGGGTACAGAAGGTTGCGGCGGTGGAAAAGTGGTTTCGTGGCTCCCCTAGATGTTTTTAGGGTATAAGAGTATATATAGGTGAAATAAGTACGTCGGTGGAGCTATGAGGGGCCCACGAGGGTGGGGGCGCACCTACCCCCCTGGGCGCACCCTCCTGCCTCGTGGCCGCCTCGTTGCGTCTCTGACTTCCACTCCAAGTCTCCTGGATTGCGTTTGTTCCAAGAAAGATTCTCACAAAGGTTTCGTTCCGTTTGGATTCTGTTTGATATTCCTTTTCTGCGGAACACTGAAAGAGGCAAAAAACAGAAACTGGTACCGGGCCTCCGGTTAATAGGTTAGTCCCAAAATTAATATAAAAGAGCATATTAAAGCCCATTAAACATCCAAAACAGATAATATAATAGCATGGAACAATAAAAAATTATAGATATGTTGGAGACATATCAGCATCCCCAAGCTTAATTCCTGCTTGTCCTCGAGTAGGTAAATGATAAAAACAGAATTTTTGATGTGGAATGCTTCCTAACATAATTTTCAATGTAATTTTCTTTATTGTGGAATGAATATTCATATCCGAAAGATTCAAGACAAAAGTTTAATATTGACATAAAAATAATAATACTTCAAGCATACTAACCAAGCAATTATGTCTTCTCAAAATAACATAGCCAAAGAAATATCATCCCTACAAAATCATATAGTTTGGCCATGCTTCATTTTCGTTACACAAAATGCTCCCATCATGCATAACCCCGATGACAATCCAAGCAATTGTTTCATACTTTAGTATTCTCAAACTTTTTCAACTTTCACGCAATACATGAGCGCGAGCCATGGACATAGAACTATAGGTGGAACAGAATATGATGATGGAGGTTGCGTGGAGAAGACAAAAGGGGGAGAAAGTCTCACATCGACGCGGCTAATCAATGGGCTATGGAGATGCCCATCAATTGATGTCAATGTGAGGAGTAGGGATTGCCATGCAAGGGATGCACTAGAGCTATAAATGTATGACAGCTCAACAAAAGAAACTAAGTGGGTGTGCATCCAACTTGCTTGCTCACGAGGACCTAGGGCATTTTGAGGAAGCCCATAGTTGGAATATACAAGGCAAGTTCTATAATGAAAATTCCCACTAGTATATGAAAGTGACAAAATAAGAGACTTTCTATCATGAAGATCATGGTGCTACTTTGAAGCATAAGTGTGGAAAAAGGATAGTAACATTGTCCCTTCTCTCTTTTTCTCTCATTTTTTGGGCCTTCTCCTTTTTTATTTAGCCTTTCTCTCTTTTTTTATTTCCACACACGAGACAATGCTCTAATAATGATTATCATCACACTTCTATTTATTTACAACTCAAAAATTACAACTCGATATTAGAACAAAATATGACTCTATATGAATGCCTCCGGCGGTGTACCAGGATGTGCAATGATTCAAGAGTGACATGTAAAAAAAATGAGCGGTGGCTTTGCCACAAATACAATGTCAACTACATGATCAAGCAAGGCAAAATGACAATGATGAAGCGTGTCATAATAAACGGAACGGTGGAAAGTTGCATGGTAATATATCTCGGAATGGCTATGGAAATGCCATAATAGGTAGGTATGGTGGTTGTTTTGAGGAAGATATAAGGAGGCTTATGTGTGATAGAGCGTATCATATCATGGGGTTTGGATGCACCGGCGAAGTGTGCACCAACTCTCGAGGTGAGAAAGGGCAATGCATGGTACCAAAGAGGCTAGCAATGACGGAAGGGTGAGACTGCGTATAATCCATGGACTCAACATTAGTCATAAAGAACTCACATATATTGCAAAAATCTACAAGTCATTAAAACCAAGCACTACACACATGCTCCTAGGGGGATAGATTGGTAGGAAAAGACCATCGCTCGTCCCCGACCGCCACTCATAAGGAGGACAATCAAAGAAACACCTCATGCTTCAAATTTGTTACACAATGGTTACCATACGTGCATGCTACGGGACTTGCAAACCTCAACACAAGTATTTATCAAATTCATAAATACTCAACTAGCATGACTCTAATATCACCATCTTCATATCTCAAAACAATCATCAAGTATCAAACTTCTCATAGTATTCAATGCACTCTATATGAAAGTTTTTATCATACCCATCTTGGATGCCTATCATATTAGGACTAATTTCATAACCAAAGTAAAGTACCACGCTGTTCTAAAAGACTCTCAAAATAATATAATTGAAGCATGAGAGATCAATAATTTCTATAAAATAAAACCACCACCGTGCTCTAAAAAGATATAAGCAAAGCACTAGAGCAAAATTATCTAGCTCAAAAGATATAAGTGAAGCACATAGAGTATTCTAATAAATTCTAATTCATGTGTGTCTCTCCAAAAGGTGTGTACAGCAAGATTATTGTGGTAAACTAAAAAGCAAAGACTCAAATCATATAAGAAGCTCCAAGCAAAACACATATCATGTGATGAATAAAAATATAGCCTCAAGTAAACTTACCGATAGATGAAGACGAAAGAGGGGATGCCTTCTGGGGCATCCCCAAGCTTAGGATTTTGGTTGTCCTTGAATTTTACCTTGGGGTGCCTTGGGTATCCCCAAGATTAGGCTCTTGCCACTCCTTGTTCCAAAACCCATCAAATTTTTACCCAAAAACTTGAAAACTTCACAACACAAAACTCGACAGAAAATCTCATGAGCTCCGTTAGTATAAGAAAACAAACCACCACTTTACGGTACTGTAATGAACTCATTCTTTATTTATATTGGTGTTAAACCTACTGCATTCCAACTTCTGTATGGTTCATACCCCCCGATACTAGCCATGGATTCATCAAAATAAGCAAACAACACACGAAAAACAGAATCTGTCAAAAACAGAATAGTCTGTAGCAATCTGGAGGTTTCAAATACTTTTGTAACTCCAGAAATTCTGAAACATTAGGGCGGCCTACATAATTTTTATATTGATCTACTGTAGTTGTAATTGATGTTTTATCTCTCTCTGGTAAAAGATGAAAATTATTCTCGTGAGCTTATACTTTCTGTTTTTTTCCAGCAAGATCAAACAACAATCACCCAAGAAGATCCTAAAGGCTTTCCTTGGCACAATCACCAATTAAAACATAAAAAACAATCATAACAGAGTCTAAATGAATTATTTATTACTAAACAGGAACAAAAAGTGAAGAACAAATACAAAATTGGGTTGCCTCCCAACAAGCGCTATAATTTAACGCCCCTAGCTAGGCATTGATAATTTCAATGATGCTCACATGAGAGACAAGAATTGAAGCACAAAGAGAGCATCATGAAACACGTGACAAACACATCTAAGTCTAACATACTTCCTATGCATAGGCATCTTATGGGCAAACAAATTATCATAGCAAGCAAAAACTAGCATATGCAAGGAAGCGGAAAGAAACAATAGCAATCTCAACATAACGAGAGGTAATTTAGTAACATGAAAATTTGTACAATCATATTTTCCTCTCTCATAATAATTACATGTGGGATCATAAGAAAATTCAACAAAATATCTATCACATAAAATATTTTCAACATGATCCACATGCATGCAAAGTTGACACTCTTCCAAAATATGGGATTAACATTAACTAAAGTCATAACCTCTCCAAACCCACTTTTATCAAAAATTGCATAAGATTGAACATTCTCCAATTATGTGGGATCTAAAGTTGACACTCTTCCAGACCCACTTTCAATATTGCAAACATTATTATCAATCTTATATTCATCATGGGGCTTAAATAAATGTTCAAGATCATAAGAAGAATCACCCCAATCATGATCATTGCAACAAGTAGTGGACATAGCAAAACTAGCATCCCCAAGCTTAGGGTTTTGCATATTATCAGCACAATTGACATTCATATAATTTATAATAACATCATTGCAATCATGCTTTTTATTCAAAGATCTATAGTGAATCACTTTATAAAGCACTTCATCACAATTTTCAGATTCACGGATTTCAAGCAAAACTCCATAAAGATAATCTAGTGCACTCAACTCACTAGCAATTGGTTCATCATAATTGGATCTTTTAAAAATATTAGAAAGAGGATGAGGATTCATAACAATAGATATTTAGCAAGCGAAGATGCAAGCTAATAGAAGGCACATGGTAACATGAGAAAACAGAAGGACGAATGGAAGAGGGCGAATAAAATGGCAAAGGTGAAGTGGGGGAGAGGAAAACGAGAGGCGAATGGCAAATAATGTAATGCGAGGGAGAAGAGTTTATGATGGGTACTTGGTAAGTCTTGACTTGAGCATAGATCTCCCCGGCAACGGCGACAGAAATCCTTCTTGCTACCTCTTGAGCGTGCGTTGGTTTTCCCTTGAAGACGGAAGGGTGATGCAGCCAAGTAGCATAAGTATTTCCCTCAGTTTTTGAGAACCGAGGTATCAATCCAGTAGGACATTACACGTAAGTCGCCTAGTACCTGCACAAACAATCAAGAACCTTGCAACCAACGCGATAAAGGGGTTATCAATCCCTTCACGGCCACTTGGAAAAGTGAGATCTGATAAAGATAATAAGATAAATATTTTTGGTATTTTTGTTGTATAGATTGAAAAGTAAAGATTGCAAAATAAAATAGATAGTAAACTAGAATTATAGATAGGAAACTTATATGATATAAAATAGACTCGGGGGCCATAGGTTTCACTAGTGGCTTCTCTCATGATAGCATGTATTACGGTGGGTGACAAATTAGTGCCGAGCAATTGATAGAAAAGCGCATAGTTATGAGAATATCTAGGCATGATCATGAATATAAACGGCACGTCTGTGTCAAGTAGACCGAAACGATTCTGCATCTACTACTATTACTCCACACATCGACCGCTATCCAGCATGCATCTAGAGTATTAAGTTCATAAGAACAAAGTAACACATTAGGAAAGATGACATGATGTAGAGGGATAAACTCAAGCAATATGATATAAAACCCATCTTTTTATCCTCGATGGCAACAGTACAATACGTGCATTGCTGCCCCTACTGTCACTGGGAAAGGACACCGCAAGATTGAACCCAAAGCTAAGCACTTCTCCCATTGTAAGAAAGATCAATCTAGTAGGCCAAACTAAACCAATAATTCAAAGAGACTTGCAAAGATATCAAATCATGCATATAAGAATTTAGAGAAGACCCAAATATTGTTCATAGATAAACTTGATTATAAATCCACAATTCATCGGATCTCGGCAAAACACACCGAAAAAGAATATGACATCAAATAGATCTCCAAGAACATCGAGGAGAACTTTATATTCAGAACCAAAGAGAGAGAAGAAGCCATCTAGCTAATAACTATGGACCCGAAGGTCTGTGGTAAACTACTCACACATCATCGGAGAGGCTATGGTGTTGATGTAGAAGCCCTCCGTGATCGATTCCCCCTCGGGAGATCACCGGAAAAGGCCCTAGATGGGATCTCACGGGTACAGAAGGTTGCGACGGTGGAAAAGTGGTTTCGTGGCTCCCCTAGATGCTTTTAGGGTATAAGAGTATATATTGGCGAAAGAAGTACGTCAGTGGAGCTATGAGGGGCCCACGAGGGTGGGTGGGGGGGCGCCTACCCCCTGGGCATGCCCTCCTACCCGTGGCCGCCTCGTTGCGTCTTTGACTTCCACTCCAAGTCTCCTGGATTGCGTTTGTTCCAAGAAAGATCCTCGCGAAGTTTTCATTCCGTTTGGATTCCATTTGATATTCCTTTTCTGCGAAACACTGAAATAGGCAAAAAAACGGAAACTGGCACTGGGCCTCCTGTTAATAGGTTAGTCCCAAAGATAATATAAGAGAGCATATTAAAGCCCATTAAACATCCAAAACAGATAATATAAGAGCATGGAACAATCAAAAATTATAGATACATTGGAGACGTATCATACATCTGTCTATTAAGCATGTCCTTACATAAAACTATTGTTTTTTTGTATCCCGCATGAATCAATACGATGAGACACCTTTAGTATATGTAGTGTGATATTAGTTGCATCTTTCATATGATTTATAGCATGCGCTACTTCTAATTTGTTGAAACTCCATTTATGATGGGATGCTTTTAACTTGGCAGAGTCATATTGGTTGCATCTTTTATGTGGTGTCTAACTTGCATTGCTTCTTATTTGTTGAAATGGCTTATGCTTAGTTTACACAAACAGTTGTGAATATGCCACACCGTCATGTTTTTCGTACATATTCCATCCTGGTATCATGAGCTTGCCTTACATCAAAGTAGTGATTGTCAGTACCATGCACGAATGAGTTATAAAGAGTGAATTTTATTGCTTTTTCTTGTCGGTTTTACTTGACAATTCAAAATCAATAAAGCAGAAAGAAAGTAGCAAGGCAACGGATATAGGTGGTTCTTCCAAATGGAGGGACTCTACAGATTCTACTCCGCCACCCCCAAGAAGATTTGCAAGACAACACATGCATAGACACTCAAAGTAGTTGTGTTGATGATGAGCACGTCTCCCCTAGTGCACCATCACAGGTTCTCCCTCTAACTTGGCACTGTTATATGTGGTTGCATGTTATGTATGATGTCTAGCTTGTATTGCTTCTAATTTTGTTGAACTCCAAATGCTTACTTTACACATTATACTTGTGAATAAGACACGTGTTCCTGTGTCTAGAACATACAATATCTGTCTATCACACCATGTTCTTACATAAAAGTATTACTGTTGTGTAACCTGCAACAATCACTTATCATAAGACACGTTTGACTTGGGAGTGTGATATAGGTTACATCTCACATTTTTTCTAGCTTGTACTACTTATAATTTGTTGAAATGGCACTTATGACGAGACAGTTTTAACTTGGTAGAGTGATATTCGTTGCATCTTTCATATCTTCTCTAGCTTTCAGTGCTTCTAATTTGTTGAAATGCCTTCTCCTTAGTTTACACATCATAAGCTGTGAATATGCAATGCTGTGAATATCCAATGGCACTAATGATGAGAGACCTTTAACTTGGTAGCGTGATGTTGTTTGCATCTTGCATATGATTTACTTCTTGTACTTCTTCACATTTGTTTAAACTCCATTTATGGTGAGACACTATTAACTTGGCAGAGAGATATTTGTAGCATCTTTCATAAGGTGTCTACCTTCCATTGCATTGCTCCTAATTTAGTGAAATGTCTTCTGCTTAGTTTACACATCATAGTTCTGGTTATCTCATGCTGTCCTGTTTTT
Organism: Triticum urartu; assembly: GCF_056163025.1. Taxonomy (NCBI): domain Eukaryota; kingdom Viridiplantae; phylum Streptophyta; class Magnoliopsida; order Poales; family Poaceae; genus Triticum; species Triticum urartu. Next base: position 270,636,300 of record NC_141875.1, read on the forward strand.
CATACATATTACATCCTCCTATCATGTGGTTGTCTAAAATCAAAGTTTAGTTCGTCTGTATCACGCATCAATTTGTTCTGAAGAACTAAATTGTTATTCGTTTTTCTTGTCGGCTTGACTTAACATGGCACAGAGAAAGAGGAAGGAACACAAAATGACAGGGAAAATGAAGCAGAAGAATCCTGCAGATTCTTCTAGTACTGATGGTGCAATAGAAGTTCAAAGTCCAACGGAAAATTGTACAAAAAGGGTTTCCCGTGCTATGCGAGCTGCATAACAAGCCAAACAAAAACCAATAGCTTCCATCAAACAAGCAGAGACAACCCTAGTTGTTGCAACACCTTCCACAATACCACCAGCTGCATGAGTTACTCGTTGGTCAACTCAGCTAGCAACACATTCCCAAGCTCCCTTGCCACCTGACACTAGTTCTGAAGCACTCTTGACACAAGACGAGTTGGCAAGATCAGATGAACTTTGTGAGCTTCAACAGCAAGAAGGTAGTTGCTGGAGTCAAGTTACAGTTGCATGCTTCTTTATATGTAATCTCACAGTTTGAGGTACACTAGCACTTCCTATGTTCGTTGTTGGACTAGCACCTAGGCGCAAGAGGAAACAAACATCAGGGATAATGCTCTATAGGTTAACTAAATCTAGAGGAGGAAGAATGGAGATCCGTTTTGAGGCAGGTTTAAAAAGGCCATGTGATGCTACAGAGTCAGCCAAGTTAGTATCATAGGCAGCAGTTGCCGTTAGGTGTCATGTACGTATCCTCCCAACATGGATTCAGTACAGGAATGACAAAGATGAAACCCAGTTCAACACCTTCCTCGACCATTTATCTGTAAGTATGGTTATGTATGGAAACTAGTAATATTGTCTTGCTCTGTCCCATACTTTCTAGGTTGCTGATAATGAGACTTCCATAATTTTCAATAGATGAGGTTCAAGTTGGATAGCCAAGATGATGCAACCAGACAAGCTTGCACCCATGTTTTCAAGTCTGCTCTGCGACAGTATCAGTATAACTTGAGGAAAACTCACTTTGAAGGCAAGGCTAATAGTAAACTTTCCCACACATCTCCAGTGGAAAATATATCGGATGAAGACTGGAGAGGCCTCGTTAAACACTAGTCTGATCCAAAGTATTAGGTACATTATATATATGTGATCAGATCACATGTTGAAGTCCTATTTATGCATGTGCCTCACAAATCTATCTTCTTGTATGTGAACTATTCAAAGAACAAGGCCAACCATACGAAAGTGAAATTCCAACAGACGACAGGATCTCGTAGCTATATTGCACACTGCGAGGCTCTTGTAATTAGCTGTTGTTTCACTCTTTTCGCTGTACCATATTATCAAATCTATATTGACTTGTTCCAAATGCAGAGCAAAGCCCGCAAGGACCAAAAAGTACCTGAACCAAATGCTGTGGAAATTTTCAAGGATTGTCACACCAGCAAGACAAAGGGCATGACTACACTAGTCAAAGCCGTTGTTGTAAGTCCTTAATCCTCATGCCTGTTAACTACTACTTACTCTGACTTGTGCCTTGAACTACATGGTTTGCAACCAATGTTTATTACTCTTTTCAATTTTATACACAATTGTCTTAGCGTATCATTGCACCTTACAAGGTTTGAAAGAGAGGAGTGATGTTCCTTTGATCTTGATATGTAATATAGTTTCGTGCTGGACTTGCCCACACAATGTTACTGCCGGGGTTGCTGATCCACGGGCACCTATGGGACCGGCGGGCCGGGTCCCTTTCGGTTCGGCGGGGGCGGAGGTCGCGCAAAGAGCAGATCGAGGCGAAGCACGCGAGCGATTTACCCAGGTTCGGGCCGCACGGATGCGTAAAACCCTACTCCTGCTTTGTGGCTTGGTATTGATTTCTAGCTCGGGAGCGCGGAGTGCTACAGTACACACCAGCAGCTAGCAAGACCGAGCGTGGGTGTTCGAACTGGCCTCCTCCCCCCCTCGTTGCACACGGGCCTCCTTTTATATGCTCAAGGGGTTACCCACAGGTGGCAACGGAGGTAAAGGGAAAAAATGGAAAGGTGCTGTGGTAGGTACAGCTACCCGTTACAGTGTATCGTACCTAACCCTGGCGGCAGGGGACAAGGGCATTAATTGCCCGTCTGTGTCGCCTAAACAGTACCGAAAGGGACCGCTAGGGACGCCACCGTTTGCCACGATGGTTATCTTGTCAGCGCCTGCTTGCCACCTCGCACCCCTAGCTGCACGGCCCCCTGCCACGTGTGCTTGGGAGGGTCCTAGAGCGACACGTTGGCAGGTGTGCTGGAGCGCGGGCACGAAGTGGGGGTTTCCCGCGGCAAGCTCCTTGCCGTGGTCATCGTCTTGTCGTGTTCGGGAGCTTGTCGCTCACCAGGCCTTGCCGGATCGCGTGGTGCGCCGCGGCAAGTTCCTTGGAATGCCTTGAGTGGCCTTCCCGGCAAGCTCCTATTGCCGGGGTCTTGGTTTCCTTCCCGGCCAGCTCCTCTTGCCGGGGCCTTGGTTTGAGTACTTTGTTCTTGAATGGTCTTCAAAGTAGCCGCGGAGGATCTTGGCGGTCACCCGGCAAGCCTTGCCGCGGGATGCTGCGACTGCCCGTGCACAAGTTCGGGATACTAGGGTACCCCTACTCTAGTACACCGACAGGAGCCCCCGGGCCTGGGCCAGATACGGTGCCGAGCGCTGTTGGGCCAGGCCCAAAACAGTGCACGGGCACGTGCGGCCTAGGTCACGCCGCATATCTCTCCGCTTCCACCGCGCACGCCCAGAACGGCACGTGTCAAACGCGGCGTCGTGGGTGACGTGGGCGGCGTGCGCGGGGCTAAGCCCTGCGATCATGCGTCAAGCCATGATGAAGGGGACGGTTCACGCCCTCCTACCTAAACGGAGGTAGGCGTGGGGGCGTGGTGCATTTACTGGACGGGGCCGGTGCGCGGTTTTCGAGGCGTCCACTCCCCGTGATCACAGGGTGGGGCGAGGCCGCCTCATCCGTCGCCTTGGTTCTGCATCCCCGCCACGCGGCTCCCATGCGCTTGGGGTCGCGGACGGTGGAAGTGGGAAACTGGGCCGTCGCGAGCAGAGGCAGCGGGTCGGCCCCGACTCCCTGCTCTTCCCGTGCCTTGATTCGCTGAGCGGGGCGGCCGAGCCCCCACCTCGCTCCTTTATAAAGAGTGGGAGGGGAGCACAGGAGCCAGCACTCTCTCATCTCCTCCTTTCTTCAGCTTCTGCTCCCCTTTCTCTCATTCGCCATGGAGAAAGGGAACCCTGGCCCTTCATCGGTGGCGGCGAGGGTCGCCGCCAGACAACGCACCCCTCCTTCTCCCACGCCCGTGGTGGCAGAGCCAGCCATAAGGGGAAGAGGGAGGGGGCGAGATCGAGGACGAGGTCGAGGACGAGGTCGAGGCGCTCGGGGAAGAGGCGGACGGGGCGGCGCGCCAGCTTCGCCTCCGCCGGCGGCTCCTCCCCCCACGGCGGTCCATATAGGGGACGACCCTTGCGAGTTCTTCGTCAGGCTGCGCCGGGCGCCTCGTCGTCGCCTCCGGCTTCCAGCTCCGTTTGCGAGCGCGATGGAGTTGGACCCGCCCGAGACACTGAGACTGCACATGAGGGGCTGTGGGATCAGCGGCACGCGAGTCCGCGTTGTATTCCCAGCCCCTAATGTGATGTATCTTGATCGAGGGTGGAAGGCGTTCGCCCGTATCCACAGCCTGATGGAGGGGTTTACCCTCCATTTTAAGTTGATGGAGGGCGATCTCCTCTCCGTCAAGGTCTTCGGGTGCTTCGGCACTCGGGCGAAGTGCTGCGTGGACAGCTCCTCCGATAGTGAAGGCTCCCCCTCGAGCGAGAGTGACGAGGAGGAGAGCGACAGCGACGATGAGGGTAGCGGGCGGCGGGATGGCGGGTCCGACTAGGTGTCGGGCGCCGCCTCGCGCGGCACCGGCGACCCCATCATCCGTGTTGCCGGCTCCTTGAACTCCCCGGGGTCGTCTCCTTGGGCGGCTGGTATAGGGAGGCTGCGGAAGGGGAAGAGGGCTGGCGACGAGGCCGTCAGGTCGGAGTACGAGGGCGTGGTGCCCTCGACAGCGTGTTGACGTCCTGCCGCCCCGTCTTCGAGCCCCGCTTCCGGCGCCATCATCGCCGTCCAGCCTTTGGACGGCCCCCGGGATGTTCTCTTGGTGTCTTCTGGCACCCGTAGCTCGCCTAGGCGCCCCTTTTGCCCTTTTTCGCCTCCTTGACCTACCTCCTGAAGAGAGGGACAGGAAAGGGATTACGGGCATCTTATCTTTTTAATTTGTAAGCCTTCGGGCCTTAGCTGCATCTAAAACTTGTAATCCCCTCTTTCATGTTTTTCATCCTCTATGGACTGTACCTGAGTGGGATGTTTTTTAATGAAAAGGGGATGTTTGCCGGGTTATTTGTCTCGCGGGTTGAACCCACGCCAAGGAGCAAATCCTTGGTATCCCTCGGACAGACATTTCATCTCCCGGCAACAGGCCCTGCCGCCTTCCCACGTCGCTCGACCTTTCTCACGCCATTGACGGAGGCGGGAACGAGGTGGGTGCGGCCTCCTCGTTCCATCCCTTTGCTGCCACGACTACGACCAAACTTGGCCCCGGGAACGAGCCCCAGGGCCTAGAGTTGAGGGAGCACGGCAGTTTTCGGGAAGAAACGCGGTTTCGCATTCCCCAGTCCATAAGAGGATGCATGATGAGGGATGAAAGACTTATCTGATATCGCAGCCCCCGGCAACTCTGGCTTGCCGTGGATGAATCTTGGCACTCGCAGCCCCCAGCAACACTGGCTTGCCGGGGCCCAGGTGATGGCGCACCCTTCTTCTCCTTTTCGTCCTCAAGCAGTCTGGCCAGGATATGCGAGCCCTGCGAACGAAAGAAAAGCAAAGGGACGGACACTCGACCTCTAAGCTAGGGGTTAGCCGCTGTTAGGCACTATCAACCCTAACCAAGGACGAGACTCGACCTAGCATGCATGCTATAACCCCGGGGTGTCAGCGCTTCATTTACTTGTGCTCAGGGTCTGCGCCTGGCTTTGTACAAAGGATTACATGCAACAGCGGCAAGACTTGTACAAAAGGGTGGTTGCCGGACAGGGTCCGGCAACCGCGCCTTACGGGTAAAACTTACGAAGATGCTCGATGTTCCAGGAGTTGCTCACTAGTACGCCATCTTCGGTCTCAAGGCGGACAGCGCCAGGCCTTGTGACTCGCTTCACCCGGTAAGGGCCTTCCCACTTCGGCGTCAACTTGTTGGAATTCTTGGCGGACTGAACGCGCCGAAGAACAAGGTCGCCTTCCTCGAGACTCCTGGCATTGACTCTGCGGCTATGGTAGCGGCGCAGAGCTTGCTGGTAGCGAGCAGCTCGCACAGCAGCCTGGAGACGGTCTTCCTCAAGGAGCAGCGCGTCATCTTGCCGCAGCTGCTCTTGCTCGAGCTCATCATAAGCGAGCACTCGAGGTGACCCGTATACGAGTTCCGTGGGGGTAACTGCCTCTGCTCCATAGACTAGAGCAAAGGGTGTCTGTCCAGTGGCTCGATTTGGTGTCGTCCTGATCGACCAAAGAACCACCGGCAGCTCCTCGATCCAGTTTCTTCCGCACTTGTGCAGCCTGTCGAAAGTTCTGGTCTTGAGCCCGCGCAGCACTTCAGCATTTGCCCTCTCCGCTTGATCGTTGCTTCTCGGGTGAGCAACAGAAGCGAAGCAAATCTTGGCGCCAAGATCTTGGACGTACTGCGTGAAGGTGCGGCTCGTAAATTGCGTGCCGTTGTCGGTGATCATCCTGTTAGGGATCCCGAAGCGGTAAACAATCGACCTGAAGAACTTGACGGCTGACTGTGCGGTCACCTTCCTCACTGGTTCCACTTCCGGCCACTTTGTGAACTTGTCGATTGCAACGTACAAGTACTCAAAGCCCCCGACAGCTCGGGGAAAGGGGCCGAGGATGTCGAGCCCCCAGACCGAAAATGGCCAGGATAAAGGGATCGTCTGGAGAGCTTGAGCTGGCTGGTGTATCTGCTTGGAATGGAACTGGCACGCTTCACACTTGGTTACTTGTGCAGTTGCATCCTGGAGGGCTGTTGGCTAGAAGAAACCTTGCCGAAATGCTTTGCCGACAAGTGCTCTTGCGCCAATGTGGTGACCACATATGCCTCCGTGTATCTCTGCCAACAGCTTTTGTCCGTCTTCCCGGTGAATACACTTCAATTTCACACCGTTGAGTCTTCTTCTGTACAGTGTCTTGTCGACAAACTGGTACATACTTGACTGCCGGGCTACTCTTTCCGCTTCTTCTTGCTCTTCGGGAAGTTCTCCTGTCTGAAGGAAACGGACAATCTGCTGCGCCCATGTTGGAGCTTGTGGCTCGACAACAAGGACTAAAGGCAACTCTGCTGCTGCGGGAACATCCGCTTCTACGGCAAGAACCTCCGGCTCTGCCGGAGCTTGACATTCCTCGACAAGCTTGCCGGGGCAAAACTTGTCGGGAGCTTCTGCTTCAACGGAACAAACCCTAGGGCTTGCCGGAGCATCTTGCTCCTCAGTGCTCTTGGTGTTGGTCTCAGCTGCTGCGGGAACATCTGCTTCTACGGCGAGAAGCTGTGTCTCTGCCGGAGCTTGACGTTCCCTGACAAGCTTGCCGGGAGCTTCTGCTTCAACGGAACAAACCCTAGGGCTTGCCGGAGCAGGCTGCTCCTCAGCGCCTTTGACGTTGATCTTAGGGACCTTCTTGGCGGCGGCTTCAGGAAGCTCTGCCGGCAAATAGTCACCAGAAATCAACTTCCTCTTGTTGCTCTGTCCAGTTGATGGCGTTACGGACGGCTGAGTCAGCTTGAGCACAAAGATCCCTGGTTCCACAGGTAACTTAAGTGCGGCACACTTTGACAGGCCATCTGCAATGGCGTTCTGAGCTCTTGGAACATGCTCCATTTGTAGACCGTCAAAGTGTTCTTCTAGCTTTCTCACTTCGTCGACGTAAGCTTCCATCAACGGACTCTGATAACTCTTGTTTACTTGGCGGATGACAAGCTGTGAGTCACCCCTGACAATGAGCTTCTTGATCCCAAGGTCTGCCGCGATCCGGAGACCGGCAAGCAAGCCCTCATACTCTGCAGTATTGTTTGTTGCTTGCTCCTTGGGAAAGCGCATCTGGACTACGTACTTGAGGTGCTCTCCGGTGGGTGCGATAAGCAGCACACCAGCGCCGGCGCCTTGCAGCGAAAAGGCACCATCAAAGTACATCAGCCACTCTTTGCTTGCTTCCTTGTCGGGGATGCTTGTTTCTAGAATTTCTTCATCTGGTGTTGGTGTCCATTCTACTATGAATTCTGCCAATGCTCTGCTCTGGATAGTTGGAGTACTCTCAAACATGAGGCCAAAGCTTGACAGTTCCAGTGCCCACTCAACAATCCTGCCTGTTGCTTCTGGATTCTGCAGTATCCTCTTCAGCGGAAAGCGAGTGACAACTGTGATCTCATGTGCTTGGAAGTAATGGGGCAGCTTTCTCGAGGCCATGAGAAGGCCGAAAAGCAATTTCTGCACACCAGAGTACCTTGACCTAGCCCCCTGCAGGAGGGAACTGACAAAGTAAACTGGGCGCTGCACCATTTTCTTCTGTGTCTCCTCGTGCCTCTGTGCAGATCCATCTTTGTCGGGACCAGAGCTTGCCGGGGAAGCCCTCTGCTTGTCGCTGGATGCGCTTGCCGCGGTTGCTGGCTCATCATCTGCCTCCCTCTCTGCTACTAACGCAGCACTAACCACTTGATTGGTTGCCGCTATGTACAGCAGCAACTTCTCTTGTGGCTTAGGTGCGACAAGTATTGGGGGGGAGGACAGGTATCTCTTCAGGTCTTGTAGCGCAGCCTCCGCTTCCGGAGTCCATTTCATTGGACCTGCCTTTTTCAATAATTTGAAAAACGGCAGGGCGCGCTTAGCAGACCGAGAGATAAACCTACTGAGAGCGGCCATGCAACCGGCAAGTTTCTGTATGTCCTTGACGCGCTCTGGTGCTTCAATCTGCTCAATGGCCTTGATCTTGTCGGGATTGGCTTCAATTCCCCGCTGAGACACGAAGAATCCGAGAAGCTTGCCGGAGGGAACTCCAAACACACACTTCTCTGGGTTGAGCTTGAGGCTGATCTTGCGCAGATTTGCAAAGGTCTCGTCTAAATCTTGAATCAGGGTTGCTCTGTCCTTGCTCTTGACCACTATATCATCCATGTAGGCTTCCACATTTCTGTGTATTTGTGGCTCAAGAGCAACATGGACTAGTCTTGCAAATGTCGAACCAGCATTTTTTAATCCGAAAGGCATCCGTACGAAATAGTACGTGCCACATGGAGTAATAAATGCGGTCTTCTCCTCATCCTCTTCTGCCATGAAGATCTGATGATATCCTGAGTATGCGTCAAGAAATGAAAGCAAATCACATCCGGCTGTGGAGTCAACAATCTGGTCAATGCGCGGCAAAGGAAATGGGTCTTTGGGACAAGCTTTGTTAACATCGGTGAAATCGATGCAAAGTCTCCATTTCCCGTTTGCCTTGCGCATGACTACAGGATTGGCCAACCACGTGGGATGGAGCACTCCTCTGACAAGGCCTGCTGCTTCCAGTTTCTTGATCTCTTCTGCAATGAATTCTTGGCGCTCCATTGCCTGCTTCCTGATTTTCTGCTTGACGGGGCGCGCATGAGGACAAATGGCAAGGTGGTGCTCAATCACTTTCCTGGGAACACCGGGGATGTCAGACGGCTGCCATGCAAACACGTCGACATTCGCCCGCAGGAAAGTAACGAGCGCGCTTTCCTATTTAGGGTCGAGCGTGGCACTGATGGTGAAGGTACCACCAGTGCCGTCCTGCTTGGCGGGTACCTTCTTCGTCTCTGGCGGAGCTGCCATCGTCTTCTTGCACTTGCCGGTGGAGCTCGATGGTGCGTCCTCAACGGCAGCGCAGCACTCCGAAGAGGTGCGCTTGCCGGAGTGGGCATCAAAACTCTTGCCGGACTTGGTCTTCTTCCCCCCGGGAGCTTCAGCGGCAAGTGGATTGCGATCTGCCGTGGCTGCTGCTTCCCGGTAGATCTTGTCGGCACAGATAAGAGCATCCTTCTTGTCGCCAGGGATAGAAATGACGATTATCGGGCCTGGCATCTTCAGCATGTTATATGCATAGTGAGAGGCTGCCATGAACTTGGCGAGTGCTGGACGGCCAAGTATCCCATTGTAGGGCAATGGGATATCGGCAACGTCGAATGTGACCTTATCAGTCCTGAAGTTTAGCTCACTGCCAAATGTTACCGGCAGCGTGACCTTCCCCTTCGGCTTGCTCCTTCCCGGGTTGATTCCTTGGAATGTGCCGGTCTCTTCGAGCTCGCTGTCGGGGATTTGGAGTTTCTGGAGCACAACGGAGGAGATCAGGTTCAAGCCGACCCCGCCGTCAACTAACATCTTAGTGACCTTGAGGTTGCGGATAGTTGGTGAAACCAACATCGGCAGGCACCCGACCGCAGTTGTGCGGTCAGGGTGGTCCTCAATGTCAAAGATGATAGGCGCGCTGGACCATTTCAGAAGCTTGCGCGATTCGACAGGCGGTTCCGCTGCATTGACTTCCCACGCCCATTGCTTGAGTTGGCGGTGTGAAGTGTGCAGAGAAGCACCGCCGTCAACGCACAAGACCTCTGTGGCTTTCTGAAACTCCTGTTCACTGGTCTCAACATCATCCATGTCTTCGTCGTCGTCATCTTCATCGTTGTCGCGGCCGCGGGGAGGCCTGTCTCCTTGCCGCTGCTTGGCCTTGCCGCGGCGTCCTCCCCGTCCGGCGCGTTTCTTGCCGGATTCTTCAGCGCCCCCTTGGGCCCTCTCCTTGTCGCGCCGCTCGTACTCAGCTCTTTGCTGCTGGACGAGCTGCTCGACTTTCTTGCAGCTTCGGAGGTCATGGCCCTTGGTGCGGTGAATCTTGCAGTATTGGTTGTCGGAGCCGTCCTGCTTGTCGGCGGCCGCCGCAGCCTGGCAGTTGGTGCATGCGGCAACCTCCTTGCCGGAGCTACCGACCTTGGCTCGCTTGGCGCCGCCGTCGCTGCTGGACTGCTCAACGACCAGCAACTCTTTGTTCTGCTTCTTCCTGTTGTTGCGCCGCCCGTTTTTCTTTGCCGGGGCGGCATCCTCGCTATCAGTTCCCCCTGCTCTAGTGCTTTCTCCGGGGAATTTCCTCCCTTCCTCAGCGCGTGCACACTTGTCGGCCAGGGCATATAGCTCGCTGACGTCCCGAATCTTGCACATCGCCATCTCCTCCCGCATCCTGCGGTTGCGCACGTTCTGATGGAACGCGCTGATTACCGCGGCAGGGTGGATATTTGGGATGTTGTGCTGTACACGGCTGAACCTCTGGATATACTTGTGCAGGGGCTCTCCTTCCTTCTGGACGAGCAGATGAAGATCACTTTCTTGGCCATGAGGTTTGTGGCCGCCTGTGAAGGCGCCGACAAACTGATGGCATAGATCAGCCCAGGAGGATATGGAGTTGTCCGGCAAGTGCATGAGCCAGGACCTGACGTTGGGCTTGAGCACCAACAGGAAGTAGTTGGCAAGGATCTTATCGTCCCGCCCCCCAGCAGCCTGCACCGCGATGGTGTAGATGCTGAGGAACTCCGACGGATGCGACTTGCCGTCGTACTTCTCTGGTACATCTGGTTTGAAATTCTTTGTACTAGGCCACTGGACTTGCCGCAGCTCACGAGTGAACGCAGGGCAACCTACCGCGTACGGCAAGTTGCCTGGTTCCCCTGGCGCATGCATGTCAACAGAGGGCCCAGCGCGCTGGTCTGATTGACGTCGCGCTTCTCTCCGGAGCTCGATGCGAGTACGAGCGTCTTCTTGTTGTCGTTCTTGAAGAACTTGGCGCTGATCGCGACGAGCTCGCGGATCTGACGACGCGGTGGAGTCGCTGTCGAGGTGGACCCGGCGAGTCGTCGATCTTGGCCTTCGGGGTGGAGAGTGCACAGTAGTTGCACCCCCACCAGTCTTGTCGTCCCTAGCTCGTGCCTGGCTGGCTTGCCGCGGCTGAGACGTGCTCGGCTGCCGTGGAGTGTCGCCGTTGGCGAAGCCGATGAGACTCTGGATAGTGGCTCTCCAGTCGTCGATCTTGTCCGCCGCTGGAGGGTAGTCCAGGAGCAGCTGAGCTCGCGCCAAAGCTTCTGCTGTGGTGGCGGGTGGCGGTGGCGAACGGTGCGAGGAGCGGGATATGCTCGGACTTCTAACTACGTTAGAAGGAGCAGTATCTCGTCCAGGCGACCGCGTCTTGCTCGCGCCAGCAGGTTGACGTGCATGGTGGTCCTGAGCGCTCCGAGATCCACCAGCTCGATCTTGATCTAGCGAACGCATGGTACCGTGAGTACCATGACGCTGCCGGTCCCGCGCCTCCTGAGATGGGCGCGGTGCATGCACGGACGCCGAGGTCTTGGAGTGTGCCCGGTCATTGTGGGAGCCGGCTACGCCGCCGATGGGCAGCGCAGTCTTGTCCTGGGAACTGGCAGCACCGTGAGTTCCCTCGTCGACGTGTGTTCTTCCGCCGGTGCCTGCCCCACCAACCGTTTGCTCCGACGGTGGCTGGCTCGGCGCGGACGGAGCAGCTGCCTCCGAAACTTTCTTCTTCGGCGGCATGTTGATGAAGAAGATGAAGATCTAGCTCGCGAGAACGCCGGATCTGGTTCACACAACTTCGACGCCCCCTACCTGGCGCGCCAAAGATGCCGGGGTTGCTGATCCACGGGTACCTATGGGACCGGCGGGCCGGGTCCCTTTCTGTTCGGCGGGGGCGGAGGTCGCGCAAAGAGCAGATCGAGGCGAAGCACGCGAGCGATTTACCCAGGTTCGGGCCGCACGGATGCGTAAAACCCTACTCCTGCTTTGTGGCTTGGTATTGATTTCTAGCTCGGGAGCGCGGAGTGCTACAGTACACACCAGCAGCTAGCAAGACCGAGCGTGGGTGTTCGAACTGGCCTCCTCCCTCCCCCTCGTTGCACACGGGCCTCCTTTTATATGCTCAAGGGGTTACCCACAGGTGGCAACGGAGGTAAAGGGCAAAAATGGAAAGGTGCTGTGGTAGGTACAACTACCCGTTACAGTGTATCATACCTAACCCTGGCGGCAGGGGACAAGGGCATTAATTGCCCGTCTGTGTTGCCTAAACAGTACCGAAAGGGACCGCTAGGGACGCCACCGTTTGCCACGATGGTTATCTTGTCAGCGCCTGCTTGCCACCTCGCACCCCTAGCTGCAAGGCCCCCTGCCACGTGTGCTTGGGAGGGTCCTAGAGCGACACGTTGGCAGGTGTGCTGGAGCGCGGGCATGAAGTGGGGGTTTCCCGCGGCAAGCTCCTTGCCGCGGTCGTCGTCTTGTCGTGTTCGGGAGCTTGTCGCTCACCGGGCCTTGCCGGAACGCGTGGTGCGCCGCGGCAAGTTCCTTGGAATGCCTTGAGTGGCCTTGCCGGCAAGCTCCTCTTGCCGGGGTCTTGGTTTCCTTCCCGGCCAGCTCCTCTTGCCGGGGCCTTGGTTTGAGTACTTTGTTCTTGAATGGTCTTCAAAGTAGCCGCGGAGGATCTTGGTGGTCACCCGGCAAGCCTTGCCGCGGGATGCTGCGACTGCCCGTGCACAAGTCCGGGATACTAGGGTACCCCTACTCTAGTACACCGACAGTTACAATTGCCTGTTTGTCTATTCTCAGTTGTTTTGTGATATGAATGATGTCATCCTATGCTTACAGTATTATAAACTTTGTCTCTTTATCCTTAGCTGTCAATACAATGTGAAGAAATGGACAATACATTAGCCATGCTACATGGTCATATGTTTGGAACCTAGTTTTATTATGTACTTTGAAGTAAAATACAACTAATATTTTACATGGGTTCACCAGAATAAGTTCTGTATATAGACCAAAGCTATTTTGTTTGGTTTTGCTGCCTCCTTAATATCTTCTGTTCTAGTACTACTAATCTAAAAACTCAACTTTTCAGCAAGCTATGGAAAAAATGGTGGAACCGCCACATTCTGAAGGTGGCGAGGCAACTATAACCGCAATGTCAGCTCTTGCTGCAGTGGGTCAGTACTTGTCCACTAATAGTGCCAAAAGCACGTTCCTATGTAATACTGGGTTGGTTGTTAAGGCAATCTCGTCCAAACAGCCTCATGATCAAGATATGAAAGCTCAAAACAATGTTATATCTGCACTCCAGACACAAGTCCATTCCCTAACAGAGATCCTTTCTGAAACAAGGACAGACATTGTTCGATGTCGTCAAGGTATGCATGGTTTTGAAACCAGACTATCATACATTTTCTATGTTGTTTAGGAGCCTAGGAGAAATGAAGGCGAAGGTTATCGTGCTCCATCAGACAATACATCATGAAAACGTAAAAGCCAGGTCAAATGAGCTAAGCTTCTGAACTTCTGGTTGTGCATTTATCTGCCAGACTATTAACTTTTATGCCAACCTTTTGTTTTATAGTTGTAATTTGTTTTGTTGCGATACAAAATTTGTTCTTAACGGGAAGCCACCGGCTGAAGAAAACAGCAAACCATTTTTGTATGGTGCAGGGTGTTCCCTATATTTGCACTGGTGGCGATCTTTGATGCCCAGTGGATGTAATCTGTGCAATCTCCTTAATAGCCTAGCGTTAGTTTCGGGCTTATTTATTTCCTAGTCTTCTTTTTCCCTGGTTTGCTAGTGGCCGCAATAACCATGGGCCATATACGGACCGTGGTAACCTTGACCCAGCTACAGGCCGTAGGATCCACGAGCCTCCGATGGGCCGTCGATAAATGGGTCTCCAACAGGGCCGTAGAATAAGTGGGCCTCGGGCCGTCGGATAAATGGGTCTACATGGGCCGTAAACGGGCGTAATTGGTATTGGCCCAGCATGGTAACGGGCCATTAACAGGCTGGACGACAGCAAAGGCTTAACTCTGTCATAGGCATAACGGGTCATTAATGGGCCAGAATATAGGACGGGCTAGAAATGGCGCAACGGGTTAACATGCCACAAACGGGCCGACTCTAGCCACGGGCCGAATTTGGCCCATTAGGGGAACAGGCCAATAACGGGCCGGAAGTAATCGAGGGCCAGAAAGGAGCCCAAGAACGTATGGGCCGTCAGTAGGCCGAAAGCTAACACAGGCTGGAAACGGCCCATGTGAATCATGGGCCGTTAATGGGTACAAAGCAATTTACTGTTCATTATGGGCTAGAGTCACAGTGAGCCTTTAAAGGGCCTAAAGATATGAAAGGCCTCATATGGGACGAAAGATGTCGTGGGCCATACATGGGCTGAAAGTGAAACGGGCTCGTGTTATATTCGACGGCCCATATGACGTTGTAGGGCCGATTTCGGGTAGGACCTAACGGGTCGTGAGTTACCGGGCCGTAAAATAGGCTATTTGCGAAGAGACCATTAACATGCTTTTCATGGGCCAGCCCGCGAACTTTTGACCAAGTCAAACAGGCCGTCCTTTGTAAGCTAAATGGGCCAGTGGTGGGCCGTCGCACGTGTTGACATATCATATGCGCCTATCTGACCGACTGACGAGCTGACACGTGTTTCCTCCGACCAATCAGAATTTCACATGTGGAAAATTCCCATTGGTCCGGGCTGATAACGGATTATCGGATCCAAAACCAGGCCCGATAGCTTAACACGACCCGTTACGATGGATGCCACGTGTTGGTCACCCTTGATGAAAGTACTTCTATGACGTGCGATTTATCGTCATGTAAGTGGACACTTTCGTGATGATAATTTTGGTAACGTCATGGAACACTTCTATGACAACACATGTATGACTATCTTGATTCTGTCATAAAATTGTCATGGATGTACATGCATGACAGAAAATGTGACCTACTGTGACAAACACATATCATCACACAAGTGCATTTTTTTGTAGTGGTCCCCGACGCGAGCCGCCACCACCGCCGTGACCCCCTCGACGCGCCCGACCTCCCCAACTCCTTCCCTGCCGGCAAGGAGCACAATAGCCACTGCCCCGTCCATGGCTCGACGCCCATGCCGCCGTCTCCTGTTCGTCATCGTTGCCACCGTAAGACGAACCCTCCCGTCCGTTTAGTTTAGTTTTTTCCGATTAGATCGGTTAACCGCGGCTTTAGTAAACAAATCTTGGTTTATTTTTTAGCCGCGATAGTTTTTTTATTTAGTGGCCGTTCGCCATATCGCTTCCGTAGTGGACACTGCTTGGTCAGTCACGAGCTGCAACATGGCCAAGGGCCTTCTCGCGTTTATTTTTCTTTCTGTTTCGTCCTTTAAATTAGCATATTAGCCCCTAAACTTAGATTGGCCACACCTTTTTAACAGTAGATCCAAATGCGATGAAACCAGCGACAAATTCTTCGTCATGTTTAGATCTATTCAGTAATATCATATTTGCAAACTTTTTTTAGATTCAAATTTTAAATTTATTCAGATTTGAATTGAAACTTCAATGGGCCATATCTCCTAAACCGTAGCTTAGATTGAGTTGATTCTTTTTGCATTCTATCACCGTAGCCAAACTCTATGACTTGGACCAATGTCACAATATTTTCACACACTAGGATTTGTACATGAATATTTTACTCGTATGCCAGGTGTGCTCTTTAGTTCACATCACATTTTTTTAAACCTATGCCATATGTCGTTTTACACTTAATATTTTGTGATAGTTAAGTGTATTGTATTCTCATTTGGTTTTTCTGAGTATTTTGTTGTGCATGTTGTTTTGGTTCTCTGAAATTATTGCATATGCGAATGCAATGTTTGAATTTATAGATTTTTATTGGAGACTGACAAATAGTTCTATTAAGTAAATTTCTGAGAGCGATATAATCTTCATCAACTATTACCACGCATGTTCACATTTGACCATTCTTTTAATTACCTATGTTTTATATATGCACTTAGTCCTTTGTGGTAGGATTGCATGGTAGGAATTTATGCCGGATGACAGTGCTTTACACCCAGTAATTCACTGTGGTAGGTTTGAACCTTACATCATTGTTGTCACCGTTTTACATTATTTTTCCTTCGCTAAAGTAGATATGGATTGGGGAGGATCCATCATAAAGTATGAGTGACAATGTAGTAAACAGGACCTAACTTAATTAATGAATTACCTGGGCGGAAACTGGTTTGAATGGTGGCGAAGTACAGTAGGAGCATGATAGGGGCAAAGGTGTCACGTCTTTCGATGAGATGGTGATTATCGTTTTGGAGGAGTACACTTTCACGATCCTACTACGAACGTGCGAGGACGTTGCGCCTTAGCAATCGATAAACCAACTCCGAGAGGTTATTGACCACGCTGGAGCACGATCAACCTGACCACGAAGGTCTATTTCCTGCAAGCAAACGAAGAGCAAGCAAGAAACTAAGATTGCACTCTGGATATTGCGAATATATGATGAAAACTTTATTGATCAAGGTGGGGTTCTGTGACGTATTTGTCTTGTCGTTGAACACAAACGAAGTAGACGAAGTTGCAGCTATGGCGAACTTTTAATCTAAACAAAACCCAAAGTCTAAACGACACCCTAAGGGCTGTATATATGGAGGAAGAGGGGAATTTCGTGGCCCTTGGGGGAGGGGTCCGAAACCAACCCTATCTCTTGTTTCCCCACACATACGGACTCTAAAAACAGCCTATAGTTATGTATTTCGAAATTACATTGGCCTGGCCCAATAATAAGGTGATGCAACACCTATAATAGCCTCTGGACGAAATTTGCAAAGTGGCATCTTGTATATTTCGTCCAAGACTTCATGCACTCATTATGGTGGCTTCAAAGTCCCGAAATCATCACTTGAAACTCCGTTCTTGTTTCCCTTGTGCATGCCGTCATCTCCATGCTTGTTCTTGCTCCCATGTTCATCCTTCAACAAGCTAGGACCTTCATTTGTAAGCAAAAGAAATGTATCTGATTTATGCAACATCATATTCTCATGAACATTAGAATCATTACCAAGAAATGAAAGTACCTAGTAATTTAATTGGCGTGCACGAGCTCTATTAATTGCTCCTGTATGTATAGTAGCAGGGCCTGTGGGTGTAACAATGGTATTGATGTCCTCATCATCCTCCCATTCTTGAAATGAAGTCGTCCTCGACGGAAGCTCATCTTCCTCACCCAAATAAGGCTTCAAATCAGCAATGTTAAAAGTGGGACTAACCCCAAAATCTGCAGGCAGCTCAAGTTTATATGCATTATCATTTATTTTCTCTAACACCTTAAAAGGACCATCAGCACATGACATTAGCTTTGATTTGCAAAAATCAGGAAATCTATCCTTACGCAAATGTAACCAAACAAGATCTCCAGGTGCAAACACAACATGTTCTCTACCCTTATCTCCAGCAAGTTTATTTAGCATTCACATGCTCAATGTTTTCCTTAGTTAACTCATGCATTTTTAAAATCAATTCAGCATGTTGTTTAGCATCAAAATTAACCTTCTCCGAAGATGGAAGAGGCAACAAATCAATTGGTGCACGAGGTAGGAAACCATACACAATTTAAAAAGGGCATATCTTAGTAGTAGAATGAAATGAACAATTATAAGAAAATTGAATATGAGGCAATCATTCTTCCAACATTTTCTTATTATTCTTCAAAACAACCCTAAGCATAATAGACAATGTTCTATTGACTACTTCAGTTTGTCCATCAGTTTGGGTGTGACAAGTAGTACTAAAAAGCAGTTTAGTCCCCAACTCAGCCCATAAACATCTCAAAAGTGGCTAAGAAATTTAGTATCACAATATGAAACAACAGTATTTGGCACACCATGCAAGCGAATAATTTCACAAAACAACAAATCAGCAACATTAACAGCATCATCGCTTTTATGACATGGTATAAAATGCGCCATTTTCGAGAATCTATCCATGACAACAAATATGCTATCCCTCCCCTTCTTTGTTCGAGGTAAAACTAAAACAAAGTCTATCTTCCCAAGGAACACTAGGTACAAGCAAAGGCATATATAAACCATGAGGATTGAGTCATGACTCGACTTTTTGACTTGTAGTGCAGCGAGCAACAAAACGCTCAACATCCCGTCTAATCTTTGGCCAAAAGAAATGTGTAACAAGTACATCCTCTGTCATCTTCATGCCAAAGTGTCCCATTAATCCTCCTCCATGCGCCTCCTGCAACAACAAAAGACGAACGGAGCTAGCTAGAATGCATAGTTTTTTAGCACAGAACACAAATCCATCATTAACGACGAACTTGTTCCACGTTCTTCCTTCTTTACAATTCTGCATTACATCTTTAAAATTAGCATCATGCACATATTGATCTTTGATGGTCTCCAAACCAAATGTTTTGAAGTCAATTTGTGAAAGCATAGTATAGCGACGAGACAATGCATCAGCAATAACATTTTCTTTACCCTTCTTGTGTTTAATGACATAAGGGAAAGTCTTAATGAATTCAACCCATTTAGCATGTCTACGATTCAGTCTAGCTTGACTTTTAATATGTTTCAAAGATTCATGATCAGAATTTATAACAAATTCTTTGGGCCATAAATAATGATGCCATGTTTCTAAAGTCCGAACAAGAGCATATAATTCTTTATCATAAGTAGAATAATTCAGATGGGCCCACTTAATTTTTCTGAAAAGTATGCAACAGGTTTGCCATCTTGTAATAACACACCTCCTAATCCAATTCCACTAGCATCACATTCAAGCTCAAAAGTCTTACTAAAATCAGGAAGTTGGAGTAAAGGAGCATGTGTCAACTTATCTTTCAATACCGTGAAGGCTTCTTCCTGTGTGGTACCGCAAACAAAAGGTACATCCTTCTTCCTAAGCTCAGTGAGAGGTGCAGCAATGGTGCTGAAATCTCTCACAAAACACCTATAGAATCTAGCGAGGCCAAGAAAAATCACTTGTGTGACCGTTTTGGGCTGCGACCAGCTCTCAATAGCTTCGATCTTGGTTTTATCAACTTCAATTTCCTGCAAAGTAACAACATAGCCAAGAAAAGATACTCGTTCGATGCAAAAGGTGCACTTCCCAAGGTTACCAAACAAACGTGCATCACGTAGAGCAATAAAAACAACATGTAAATGTTCAAAATGTTCCTACAAAGATCTACTATAAATCAGTATATCATCAAAAATAGACTACCACAAATCGTCCAATGAAAGCACGTAAAACTTCATCCATTAATCTCATGAAAGTACTAGGTGGATTAGTTGACCCAAAAGGCATGACTAACCACTCATATAATCCAAACTTAGTTTAAAATGTTGTTTTCCATTGATCTCCCAATTTCATATCAATTTGATGGTATCCACTACGCAAACCAACTTTGGAGAATATTGTAGAGCCACTCAATTCATCAAGCATGTCATCTAGCCTAGGAATAGGATGACGATAACGAATAGTAATATTATTAATGCCTCTACAATCAACACACATACGCGATGTACCATCCTTTTTTGGCACTAGTATAATAGGAACAGCACAAGGACTAAGAGATTCGCGTATATAACCTTTGTCGAGCAGCTCCTGTACTTGACGCGTAATCTCCTTCGTCTCCTCTGGATTGGTACAGTATGGCGCACGGTTTGGCAGCGAGGCACCAGAAATTAAGTTAATCTGATGGTCAATCCCTCGAATAGGTGGTAATCTCGGTGGCACGTCTTGTGGAAAGACGTCAGTGAACTCCTGCAAAATGTTAGTGACAGCAGGAGGCAAATAGGAAGGTACATCCTCGAAAGATAATAATGCCTCTTTGCACATGAAAGCATAGCAAACAGATTTGCTGAAATCTAGATCACCAATATCAGATTTGGTGGCAAGTAAACATGCACTTTTCAATTTAATTTTAGAAGAAACACTAGATGATTTATTATTAGGCTTCATTTTTTGCTCAAATTATTTTGCCACAATCTGATTTTCACTCTTAGTTTCCTCCTGTTTTGCTCTATTAGCTCTATTAATATCATCTTTCAAAATTGAGTTAGGAGTCATAGGAAGCAAAGTAATATTTTTATCCTTATGAACAAGAGTATACTTATTGTTTCTACCATGGTGTATAGAATTTTTATCAAATTGCCATGGTCTTCCAAGTAATAAGGAACATGCTTGCATAGGTACCACATCACAATCAACATAATTAGCATATGTAGAGATACTAAAATGCACACGAACAGTACATGTTACCTTAACCTTGCCGCTGTTGTTGAACCATTGGATGTTGTAAGGATGTGGATGTGGTCTCGTGGTGAGGGATAGCTTCTCCACAATCTCCATGCTAACCAAGTTGTTGCAGCTCCTTCCATCTATGATGACGCGAATAGAACGTTCCTTCACAACTCCCTTTGTGTGGAACAAATTATGCCTCTAATTTTGCTCAGCTTGTGTGACCTTCACACTCAAAACACGTTGAGCAACTAAACATTCATACCTGTCAGCGTCTTCAAGAGCCATGTATTGCATCTCATGATCAGAATCATCTCCACCATGTTCTTCACTTGTAATAAGAGACAAAATCTCCTCATCATAGTCACTAGCGGACTCATACCCACCATCCTCAATAACAATCCTCACACGCTTAGACGGGCATTCTCTCGCATAATGACCTCCACCATTGCAACGATGACAAATAATATCATGTGTTTGCCCTATTGATGCCATGGATGAAGAAGAGCTCCTTGCGGAACAGGAAGGTGTACTCCTGGCAGATGGTGGTGGTGCCTATTTTCTTGTATCTCGGTTGGAATTGGCGGCTGAAGTCAGTGGTGTTGCAGTAGGACGTGTGGGAGTAGAGGATGCACACGGTGTCCATGATGAAGGTCGACCTGCAGAAAAGTTAGTTCGCTCCAATGCCTATCGATCCTGCACTTCACGTTCACCTTTGCAAGCAAGATGGAATAAACGAGTGATATTATTATACTCCTTATACTCTAGAATGGTCTGAATCTCTTTATTTAATCCACCCATAAAACATGCAAGCATAGCTTCATTATCGTCAACAGTACCACATCTAATCATTCCAGTTTGTGATTCATGATAATATTCTTCTACAAAAGTTATCCCTTGTCTTAAACGCTGCAATTTTTGAAGTAATTCACGTTGATAATATGGTGGAACCCAACGAGTACGCATGGCAATTTTCAAAGCAGCCCAAGTAGCTGGAATAGGATATAATCTATAATGTTCAAACCACCAAACACATGCAAAAACTAGTGAAAACACAAACAGCAGCAGGAACACGTCTCTCCTCAGGATATTGTAAACATGTAAAATGTTGCTCAGTTTCTAACTCCAAAGTAAGATATATATCAGGAACATATCTTGATGTAGGGTGGAACCCTATACGTCCAATGTTTCATGAAAGGAGCAGATCCCATGATGAACATGAAGAACACAATGGGAAATCACGAAGGGAAACATAAGAGAATCACTCAAACCAACGAGATTAGGTCACACATATGCTACATCCTCGAAACACAAAAGGAGATACAAGATCCACAATCAACAAGGGACAATACAAAGGTAACCGGTTCTTCTCCGAGAGGAGGTCTTGAGGTCTTCTCATTAGGGGTCTTGAATCCAAGTGGATCTTCTCCGAAGAGGTGACGGTCCCTTGCAAAGGAGTAGATCTGGATGGATGAGCAAAGCACTATCTCACATATGAGCTAACACAACGCTAACCCTAGAAAGAGGGAGGAGGATGAGTATATATAGTCTAGGGGGGCGAAGGGGTACATGGTCCTCGGCCCTACACTGTGCACAGACAGGGGAGGCCGGATGTCCGGGCGTCGGGCTGGATGTCTGGGCAGCGGGCCAAATGTCCGAGCTTTCGCGAGGGGCCGGATGTCTGGGCTGGAGGGGCGAGATGTCCGGGCTGACGGGGTCGGTCTTGATGCATTCGGGATGGAGGGCGCCGGATTTCCAGGCTTGGCCAGATGTCCCGGTTGAGGCCGGATGTCCGGGGCCTGTAATTACTTGACGGCTGTCGTGGAGGACGCTCCAGGGGCCAGATGTTCGGGTCCTGGAAGGTGCTCTTGACTCATTCCGTTGGTTCTCTTCATCCGTGAACTTGGAGACTTGTCCGTCTTCACGTACATCTTCGGGAGGGTCCTCTTTGGTACCTAATCATGCATAACATTCTAGACTTAGGTAGTAGTCATGTCTCGAGTGGATCATATGTGATATTACTAAGGAAGGAAGTCACCTCGGTCTCGAGAGCTCTAGCTCTAGCTCGTGTCATAGGTCCTCTTGGCACTTGGTGAGATGACGATAGGTCCATGGGGATGACCGTAGGATGCTCTATGTCATCTCCCCTCCCTTGTGAAAGATCCGACCTCGGATTGAAATCTTCATCACCATGGTAGGGAGAGAGATATTTGACGTTGAAGATGTTGCTCACGGAGTACTTGTCTCGTGGAATGTCGAACTTGTAGGTGTTGTTGTTGTAGCGTTCAAGCACCTTGAAGGGTCCATCCGCTCATGGTAGAAGTTTGGACTTGTGTTCGTTGGGGAAGAGGTCCTTGCAAAGGTGTAGCCACACAATATCTCCAATGTTTAATAACATGGGGTGCTTGTTGAGGTTGAGCTTGGTCGCGAGTCGTTGTACTTGGCACTCAATGGTGTGCCTTTTATCTTCATGCATCTTCTTGAGATAGACGACTCGAGCACTCGCATTCATGTTTGTGTGCTCTTGTAGTGGTAGGGGAAGAAGGTCCAATGGGGACAACGGGTTGAAACCGTAGACGACCTCGAAGGGGGAATTGCCGGTAGTCGAATGCCTTGCTCGGTTGTAGGCATACTCGGCGATGGGCAGACACTCCTCCACTCCTTGATGTTCTTCCTGATCAACACGTGAAGTAGAGTGGAGATTGTGTGGTTGGTCACCTCTGTTTGGCCGTCGGTTTGTGGATGGTTTGCCGTGGAGAAGAGTAGCTTGATTCTGAGCTTGGCACATAAGGTTTTCGAAAAGTAACTCAAGAACTTGATGTCGTGGTCCGAGACAATCATCTTTGGTACTCCATGTAGGCGCAATATTTCCCTACAAAAAAGAGTGGCAACATATGAAGCATCGTCTATCTTGTTGCAAGGAATGAAATGAGCCATCTTAGAGAATCGATCCACAACAACAAACACAGAATCCTTTCCATTTCTAGTTCTAGGCAAACCAAGAACAAAATCCATGCTAATATTGTCAGATTTCGGGTTCCGGCAAAACCCTTGAGGTTCGAACACTAGGGTGCGCATGAAGATCTCCCCCCTCTCTAGCTCGCACACTCAACGATATCACGTCCTAGCTTCGACGGACCCAAAGAACACGAGACACAAGATTTACACTAGTTCAGGCCATCGTTGTGGTGTAATACCCTACTCTAGTGCGGTGTGGTGCATTGCCTCTTGGGCTGAGGATGAACAGTTACAAAGGAAGAACAGCCTCATGAGGAGAGGTGTTCTTGTGCTTGGGGAACTTGTGTGTTCAAGGAAGATCTCTCCCTTTCTATGGTGGTGGCTAGTCCTATTTATAGAGGCCTTGGTCCTCTTCCCAAATATTGAGCGGGAAGGGATCCCACAACGGCCAATTTGAAGGGAGACAACTAGTACAAGTTATCCTGACAAAATTAGTCTTTGCCTGCCAAAGGCTCTGGTGGTGACGCCGTCTTGGGCTCCATGGTGACCTCCGTCCTGCCGTCCTGCTGGTCTTGGTCTTGTTGCGCCGATATGGAAACCTTTGTCTGATGCCTTGGAACTCCTCGGCTGCGGTTGCCTCCTTAGAACCAAAGAGGAAACGAGGACACTGCGCTTGCTGGTGCGCGTCTGGCGCCGTCCTGGTATTGATCATCATGGCTTACGTCATTGGAACCTCACGAGGTTTGCCTTGTCTTGACCTCTCCGCCCCTCGCGAGCCAGCCTGGTGAGTGTAACGCCCCAAGACCGGAGCTTCAGATGCCTTCCAGGGTTTCCGGGTTTTCGTTGTGTGTTTTGTTTGGTCCGTTGCATTTCATCTTTGCATCATGTGCATTGCATGATGTCATCATGCCATTATTTTTGCAACCATTTCAAAACTCTTTTAAATAAATCGAATGGATCTTCGATCCATTTAAATCGAGGGAAGGGTGACTTCTCTTTATAACATATCCTCCCGATAGTAGGGAGCTATATTAAATATTCCATTTTCGGAATCACCCATGAACACACTTGCAAATAATCACATGTCTTTTCTTCTTCGAGTTTGCTCCTCAAACTTCGCCCATAAATTCTTTCATCTTTTTCCGGAGCTCCACTAAAAATCCGAATACTTTTGGACTCTTCATTACCTTGAACTTATTCAAACCATTTGAATCAAATTCAAATGGATTTGAATTTAGATCTCCCAATCATGGCCTTTCCTATTTTCCCGAAACAAGCACATTTTTGTGAGTCCGGGAAAATTATCCGCGCGTCCAACTTCGTCCCCTATCCTCTCTTTCTTTTCTTCCTTATCTCTGTTTTTTTTCTCTTTTGAGTGGGAGAGAGGGTGCCCAGCAGGCCATTTAGGCCCAACTGCACCTCAGGCCAGCCGCAGCCCACTTGGGCCTCCCTAGGGCGACCCCAGCGCTGGCCTCTAAGGCCCAGCCCCCACCTACAGCTAACCCTAGCGCCAGGGAGCTTCTCCCCTCGCGCCGCCACAGGGAGAGCGTGCCCGATCCCTTTCCTCCTCCCGCCCGATACTCTGTCCTCTCCTGATTCCCTGCTTGTTCCTCACGCCGCCATGGAGAGGCCCTGCACTCGATCTCCTCGCTCTCTCCCGATCCCATCGCCTCAGTCTCCCTCGTTTCCTCCCAATGCCGCCGCACGCCCGCACAGCACCCCGCAGCTAGCGCCAGGAGCTCGCCTCCTCTTCGCCATGGCCTCGAGCCCGATTCCCTCGTCCTTCTCCTCCTGTCGCCCTGTCCTCCTTCCTCCATGGCGCCTTCTCGCGCCCGAAGCCCGTGGTCCGGCGCCCGCACGTCGCCCCGTCGAGCTCCGTCCATCCCTTCTCCTTCTCGGGTTCGTCTCCAGCGCCACATCACTAGGGACGCCGAGCGCCACCGCGCAACCCCACCGGCGACCTCTACCTCCAACGAGGCCCCTTGGCCTACACCTTGTCGCTTGTCCGCCGTCCCGCCGCGTCCTCCCTATCCTCCGTGGCCGCGTGCCGCTCCGGCCTGTGAGCCCATGCTCCGGCACCGCGCCGCTGCGACTAGGAGCTCCTCGCCCCGACAATCACTTGGCCCTGCTTCTCCTCCTTGCGCCATGGTCTTGGTCCCTCTGCTCCGTCCTTCGCCTCTGCTACCCTCCTCGGCATCCTCTCGACCTCTCCGTGGGCCACGGACATGTGTTGTAGCCTGCCTTGCTGCTGCCCACCCGAGGCCTCCATGGTTTTGCTTCGATTTGAATTCGACCGGCAAGTTCCTCTTCACAGAACGTCTACACGATGACCGTCGAGTACCTCTTCGCGAGTACCACTACCATCGCATGGATCCGCCAAGACCGTGGAGTAAACGAACAAGTACCCCTACACGCGAAGATGCCAAGACCGTTTCGGGATTCACCAAGTACCACTACGGCCGGAGACCTCGACGTTCGACGCCTAAAACGATCACCGAACCGGAGATAACGCCAAGTACTAGGTCAATGGGAAGCGCCAAGTTCGTCTTCCGCCGTCTCTGAAATCATCAAGTACCACTCCGAACTATGTACGACGACCGTCACCGAAGACCCATGTAACGCAAATGTCAAGTTCAACTACCGTCGCGTGAACCGCTACTTCCCACGACGACCCCGTGAACAACTACTTCCCCTTCGACAAGTGAACCCCTCCGATAACGCACGCTTCAAAGGTATAATGTCGATACGACCGTCGTGGACGAATGTTGTGTGATGTATGAGTTGCAACCTTTTGTCTGCACCATGTCTGTAGTGTCTCTCGCTTCCATGCCATCTACTCATGGGACACCCGGTATCCGGGAGCGCCCCACCATCTTTTACACGCATCCGCATACTTCTCCTTTGCAGCGGTATCTCAATCGAGTTACCGGAACCGGAACATTGTCGTGGCACCGTTACCGTTATCGTTGCCGTGGCACCCCTTTTCGTTTCCACCACGATGACAAAATGCTTCATAATGCTCTTGTCAACTTTTAATAAAAATTACATAAACGTGTTCATGTCATCCGCATCATGATAACAACTTCAAGATTGGTTAAAATTGTTGTTGCACCAAATTGATAATTGCATATGGGGATTTACCGGTTTTGTTGTTTATTATATCCGGCCCCATTTAAATTGTTTAGATGGTATAGTTTGTTATGCTACACCTCTTGCCATTTTAACCAACATTTAATATTGTTGAGTACCTAACCGAGAGAGAACTAAATAATTGATGTGGTGTTTTGTCAATATGCAACTCGTTGCATATTGAGCTCCACTTAACTTGTAGTTTTGTTTGTGCCCCTTGCCATGCCATGCATATTTAAACCGGACATGCATCATACTTGGTTGTGCATCATGCCATGCTTATGTGGTGGTTGTTTACTATGTTGTGTGCTTCTTTCCGGTGTTGCTTCTTCGGGTTGGTTCCGATAACGCCGCGTTTGTGAGGATTCGTCCGACTACGTCCGTTTGTCTTCTTCATGGACTCGTTCTTCTTCCTTGCGGGATCTCAGGCAAGATGACCATACCCTCGAAATCACTTCTATCTTTGCTTGCTAGTTGCTCGCTCTTTTGCTATGCCCGTGCTGCGATACCTATCACTTGCTTATCATACCACCCATATTGTTTAACGAAGCCTCTAATCCACCGTGTCCTAGCAAACCATTGTTTTGCTATGTTACCGCTTTGCTCAGCCACTCTTATAGCGTTGTTAGTTGCAGGTGAAGATTGGAGCTTGTTCCATGTTTGGAACATGGATATTTTATTAGGATATCACAATATCTCTTATTGAATTAATGCATCTATATACTTGGTAAAGGGTGGAAGGCTCGGCCTTATGCCTGGTGTTCTGTTCCACTCTTGCTGCCCTAGTTTCCGTCATATCGGTGTTATGTTCCCGGATTTTGCGTTCCTTACGCGGTTGGGTTATAATTGGAACTCCTTGACAGTTCGCTTTGAATAAAACTCCTCCAACAAGGCCCAACATTGGTTTTAACATTTGCCACCTAGCCTTTTTTCCCTTGGGTTAGGCCAGCCCAAGGGTCATCTTTATTTTAAACCCCCGGGCCAATGCTTGTCTAAGTGTTGGTCCAAACTAGAGCCCCTTGCAGCGCCACCTCGGGGAAACTCGAGGGCTGGTTTTAGTTGTACGGATTGCTTATCTGGTGTTGCCCTGAGAACGAGATATGTGAAGCTCCCATCAGGATGTCAGCGCATCGGGCGGTCTTGCTGGACTTGTTTTACCATTGTTGAGATGTCTTGTAACCGGGATTCCAAGTCTGATCGGGCCTTCCCGCTAGAAGGAATATCCTTCGTTGACCGTGAGAGCTTGTGATGGGCTAAGTTGGGACTCCCCTACAGGGATTTGAACTTTCAAAAGCCGTTCCCGTGGTTATGGGCAGATGGGAATTTGTTAATGTCCGGTTGTAGAAAACCTGAAGTTGAACTTAATTAAAACACATCAACCGCGTGTGCAACCGTGATGGTCTCTTCTCGGCGGGGTCCGGGAAGTGAACACGGTGTTGGAGTTATGCTTGACGTAGGTTCCTCTAGGATCACTTCTTGATCATAGATTCTCGACCGTGCTTTTGCTTTCTCTTCTCGCTCTCATTTGCGTTGTTAGCCACCATATATGCTAGTCGCTTGCTGTAGCTCCACCTCATACCTTTACCTTACCCATAAGCTTAAATAGTCTTGATCGCGAGGGTGTGAGATTGCTGAGTCCCCACGACTCACAGATACTTCCAAAACCAGTTTGCAGGTGCCGATCTAATCGAGCAGGTGATGCAACCAAGCTCAAGGAGGATCTCGATGAAGATCTTGTCCTTTATGTTGTTTCGGTCTAGTTGATCAGTAGTGGAGCCCAGTCGGGACGATCGGGGATCTGTGTAGCATTTGGGGTAGTCTTCTTTTATTTTGGTTCCGTAGTCAGACCTTGAGTGTATTTGGATGATGTAATGCTTTATTCATGTAATTGTGTGAAGTGGCGAGTGTAAGATAACTATGTATCTTTTCCCTTATTGTATTACATGGGTTGTTTGCGAAGATTACCTCACTTGCGACATTTCTTTCAATGCGGTTATGCCTCTAAGTCGTGCTTTGACATGTGGGAGATATAGCCGCATCGAGGGCGTTACAAGTTGGTATCAGAGCCTTCCCCGACCTTAGGAGCCCCCTGCTTGATCGAATCGTTGGCGTTGTTGAGTTTAGAAAAATGTTTTGAGTCATTTAGGATTATATATATCGGAGAGTCGGATTCTTTTTACTCCTCAGTCCCTTCGTCGCTCTGGTGAGGCATCCTGACGTAGAGTTTTGACTCTACTCTTCTCAAATGTCACTAAAAAAATTTTAGGATCACGCGGGTATCTTGGAGTCGTTCCGATGGTTTTGTGACGAGAACATTGTTCTTGGTGCCTCCTGACATTTAGGGGTTGTGGCAGTGTCCCGGGGAGTTGAGCTCCGAGGTGTTGTCGTCACAATTTTATCGTTGTAGTTCTGGAATACCTGAGTTTAGTTTCGCCGACATCGAAAATCTCTTTTATGCAGTTGTTGGTGAGATAACCTCGACGCCACCCAGTACTGGGGTGGGAGTTCGGGAGTATTGCCATAACTCGTATAACGGATGCTTTTCGAAGGTTGAGGTAAATGGTTTCTGAAGGTTTCTTGGTTATGTGTTGAAGGATGGATACAACTGGATGTAGGATTTGCTAGTTTTGGGTGAGATATTATGCTTCCCCTGTATCCCCAACACCTGATTGCATAACCAAAAAGTTTCGGGAGTTTATAAGTGGGAATTCAAGTAGCTCTTAGGATATCTTTCCGACAGATGTATGATATGAAATTGGGGTTCGACGTCTAGTGGTCCGCCTATCCACAGTTGGTTTTACAGTGGTCTCGTTGTGTCTTAAAGAGTCCTTGGCTATGCCAACTCGGGGACGCTTCGTATGTCATGTGCACTGCCTTGTACATGATGGTGTTGTACGATCAAGCCTGTGTAGGCCCCACCATGAAAACTTTGGATGAGATCTCTATCATATGTTTGTTCTGGCTTATTTTGCAAGCCAATCCTTTGTTTTGTTTTGGATTGTGGTATTCGAGTTGCTTCGAAGTCAAATGTTGATTCCATACCTTTTCCAAGCGGTGTTCTCATATTTCTATGTGAATACAAATCCTTCTTGATCATCGAGATTGTCATCTAAATTCCTTCTCTACCGGCGTGTTTCTCTTCAAGTGGATCCGATCACTTCAACATTTGCAAGATCCAATCTCAGTTCTTTTCAACGGTGTTCATTTCATTCATCCCAAATTGCCTTTGTTTTCCCTCCCTCCCACCCTTTTTCTTCAAGGAACCAGATTTCTTATTCAAGTATCCATTTTATTGATGGAAGTCTCTCCATTCTTTTTCCTTCATATTTTTACCCGGTGTTTCTCATGAAGATGCTCTACTCGTTCTTATTTCTCCATTCTTTTCTTCTCCGGTGGATTCAATTCAAGATTTTAGTGTTGATCATATCCTTTCCTCGTTTCAGAAGTTTTATCATACCGGTGCTCATCATATTCATTCATTTCTCGCTATTCAATTATTCCAGAGTGCTGAAGATATCTCGGAAGCCTCGTCTTTTCCTTCAAGATCCGTTCAAACCTCTCGCAAGCTTGTGCTAGTCACCACAGGGTACACCAAAATACATGATTGCACCACTGTAAAGATGGCATGCATATGCTCCAAAATATGTTGACATGATGCTCAAAAGATAAACACACAATGCTAGGAAAAAGACAAATCGGCAAGTTATGACAATTCTCAGCAGGTCATATCATTTAGCACTCTTGCAACAATGATTAAGGAAACAAGATGATCTCAAGCAAGCATGCAATAGAAACCATAATGTAGAGCACTCTGAGATGAACATTTGCATATGTAGAGCAACATCACGGGATCAACAGACACCAAGATGCAAGCGTTTCAATATACAACATGATGATGGAAACATGAGGACTTAGTGAAAAATCATAGACGAAGCTGGACTGGGGCATCACCTCTTGGGCTTTGGCCCAGGGAGCAGAGGGGCCAGCTGGGCCTACTCGGGCTGGATCGGTGGAGAGGAGGTGGGCCAAAGGGAGGTGGCGGCCCACGTGCGGGGTCGTCATTCTCCTCCTACATGAGCGCAGAGAGGCAGCGGCGACGCTCCGGGTGGTGGGGACGACCGGATCACGCGAGGAAGAGGCCAGGGATGGGCGCAAGGAGTCGAGGCGAAGTAGATCTGGCCGGCAGTTACGGGATACGGGCGCCGGCGGTGCGGAACGACGGCGAGGTCGCCCTGCAGCCGGGTCAAGCGGGAGAGAGAGCGGGTCAGAGAGAGGGTGAAGGACGGGAGGAGAAGGCAACCGGGGCGTCGCAACCTGGTCGCTGGCGCCGGCGGACATGGTGGCATGGCGGCGGGGCATCACCCTTCTAGATCAGGAGCCACTCTCCCGATCTGGAACCACTCAGGGCGAGGTGGGCACGAGCGCTAGGCGGCGGGGCGACGCGGGTTTGCAGCAGCGGAGATCCAGGCCCGGGTGGGCCTGCCCTGGGCCTAGCAGGTCCGCACGGCTGGGTCGACATCGTGAAGCCACATGGAGGCGCATGAGTGGCTGGCGGGCGCGGGGAGGCGACGTGGCGCACCCAGACTGGTCCGGGGCACGATGGCGGCGACGCCAAGTGGCGAAGGGAGGCTGGTCGGTGCCGGATTTCGAGGGGAGACCAGGTGCGGGAGGATCCCGAGGCTGGAGGTTAGGGGAGGGTTAGACTAGGGTTTGTCCCAAAATGAACTAGGGGGTGTTTATACAGGGTAAGGGCTAAGGTTAGGGGGGGGGGGGTAGGAGGAGTTTCGGAGGCCGCCGATTGTGATCCGATGGTTCCGGTCGGAGGGGGTTTAGGATGGGCCAGGTGGGCTATTTGTGGCTGTGTAAACAAGGCCTTGGGTTGAGAAGAGAGAGAGAGAGAGAGAGAGAGAGTGAGAGAGATGAAGTGTGTCCCAGCACGGGTTTCCAGATACCGAAAACATCCAACGTTTGACCAGCTATATTGCCGCTATAGTTTAACGGTTGGGCTATCAAACTAGCTCTGAGTGCAGCGACACTTGACAGGCGGTCTATCTACACTATAATAAGACCGCATGCCAACTTTCATCCTATTCCGAGAACATTTTTATGCCACTTATAAAATAATATTTTTGAGGTGCCGGGGCGCGTGCTAGTGTGTCTGGGCTCAGAACGGACAACGGAGAGAACTGGGAGACCCGGATGGATGCACGTTTTGAAAAACATGCAGATGAAATGCACATGATGGCATGGGAAAGAGCAACACGCATGCGAATGACATGGCAACAACACCGAATAACTGGAAGACACCTGGCACATCGGACTTAGGGCGGCACAACTCTCCTCCACTAACAAAAGATCTCATCCCGAGATCTTAGGAACGAGACGGAAGAAAAAGAGGAATAGGTGAAACAAGGACGCAAGAGAGAAGATGAACAAAGTCGAGAGCACTCAGGTAGAAAAGAGGAACGACGATCATGACGAGAATCAAAAGCTCAAGGAGCAAGATAGACTCTGAAACCACTCCGGTTAGAACAAGATAGAAAAGGAATACGAACGAGAGAATTGTGATAGCATCCCTGTTGAACATGGAATGGAATAGAACATGAACTTGACAAGATGGGACGATACTTGATGAGAGGAACAACACAATGCCTCCGGAAGAATTGAATAAGTGGAATGAAAAGAACGAAGAAGAAAATGACAACTTCTACCACAATTGAGTTTGAAAAACATCCTTACGAAGAAGGGTTGAACGAAGTTGTTGGAAATTCAACAACGAAAAGAATAAGCTTGTTGTGGGCTTATGGAAAACATCTCCAAATTATGAGGTGATAACCGGCCACAAACAGAAATGATTGAATAGCTGAGAAGAACGAAGAAATGCAAAACTCCACTTAAAAGAATACAAAGAATTAATTACACTTTGAGACACAAGAGGAATAGATACTTGAGTTCCTCCAGCAACAGAATCTTGATGAATACCTAAAGGATGAATAAAATCATGATGAACCACCACGAAGAACTCCGGTAACGAATGGATGATGAGATAGAATTGAAGGATGAAAAGAGTAAGATTATAGCCTTGCGATGATTTAGATGGAGCTTTGCAACGAGACAAGCGAGAAAAAAACTTGGAACTCCGGAAGAGAAAAGATGAATAACTTAGAACCAAGATATTACTCATCATGAACGATCTCCGAAGTAAGGAATTAATAAACTTGATGAAAGGAGAATAAGAATTATGTTATGCTTATCCTTCATGAATTAAATTGAAGAGAAGCAATGGATTTGCATACTACTTATTCTCGTTGAAGGAGAATAAAGGGAGATATAGCGCGAAACTTGGGAAGGTTTTCAACTAACCACCGGTAGGATTGGAAAGAACGAATGCATTGATTCGATAACAAAGGAAAAAGGATCTTGAACGAACCATCGTAAGAATGAATAAAGAGAATGAATCACCAGGGGGATTAGAAAACGAATGAAGATACTTGAGTGAATTTAGATGCAAAGTAACGAAGAGATCACAAGGTTACTAAATAATTCTTGAAAAATGCTCTGGTACGAATATGGAGACGAACGAAGTGGCATCGGTTTAGAATAATTGGAGAACGAAGCTGAAAACTTGGAATGAAGGAATCTTCTTAAATGATGGCCTCCGGATGATCGAAACGGAAGCAACTTCTGACCTACTCCGGATGGGTAAGAAAATAATCACATGATTGGAAACAATAAGAGGATAGCAACAAGCTAGCACCACGAATCTTTGAGAGAACGGACGAGATTTAGGTGAAAACTCTTCTTCGGTCTTCAAATGTTGAGAATGACGATGAGGAACACCTCCAAAATTTTTGAGACACTCCGGGAGAACGAAAAGCAAAGACGTTGAACCAATAATGAAAATAATTTGAAATCAATCTTGGAAAGGCATCTGACTGATGAAATTCATTCTTACGTCACACTTCGAAAATAATTTGAGAATAACTCCGGAAAATTGGAAGAGTTAGGTAAGATCGTGGGAAAAGACCTACGGGTTAGGGCCCACTCAAAAGAAACACCTTTGAGATGAATTGAAGAAGAGATGACGCACCGGAACAACTGACAGACTTGAATGAGGTGACAACTTCGAAATAATTGAATGCAAACAAAAGTTTTCTGAGATTTCTTCTGAGCTCCGGAACAATAAAATGGCGAGAGACAAACAAGCAAGGGGAAACACTTGAGTCAAGAAAAAGAATATGATCAACACCGAAAATTGGAATTGAATCCACCTGAAAGGAAAAGAGATGAAGAATGATTAACTAGACAATAATTCACCGGTTGAGACAATTGAGGAAAGACTGAAGAGGCTCCGCACGAATGAAACTGATGCTTGAATAGAGGCTCAGACTCCAGAAATAAAAAGGGTTGGGAGGGCGGGACAAACAAAGGAAACTTGGAACAGGGAACCGACGAATAACTTGAAGAGAAAAATACCGGTTGAAATAATTGAGGAAATAATGCAGAGGCTTCGTGCGAGTAGGATGGATACTCGATTACGGACTCCGGCTCTGAGAAGAAAAAGGGTGGGTGGGTGGGAAAAAGAAAGACAACTTCATACGGGGGACAATGTTGTTGATAAAGAACTGAGGATTGATCTCATAAAAGAGGACAAGGGTCGAATGACACAAGTAGAAGTGCGCCAATTGAAAAGAGCTGACATCACAACGAACAAAAACTAACTGCATGATCCTAACAAAAATTGAAGGAGAAGAGGAGTAAGTCAAAACACCTACGTCAAGATTTCTCACCAGAGCGACGAAGGGGCTGAGGAGTAAAAACAATTCCTACTCTCCGATATAACTAGACTCTGAAAAAGTTTTTCTTCTAGACTCAACAACGGCCAACTACGATCAATCAAGGGGCTCCTATGGTCGGTCGAGGCTCTGATACCAACTTGTCACGCCCAATATGCGACTCTATCCTAAAGGAACTCGAAGGTCCCACCAAGGATAGAAGCACATATTGGAGACACTTTTGCAAGGTGGATATCATTACATCATACCATTACATAATAGTTGGGGATACATACAAAAGGCATTCAAATGCCACATGAGTACATCAAACATCATACATGAGAATAACATCCGACTACGGCTGAATCACAAACAGAAACTCAAACGACATCCACCCTGGTAGCCCACGCTACCGACCAGGAACCTAACCCAAGATCGATGAAGTAGACGAAGAACTTGGTGTAGTCGCGCTCGCTCTTCCTCTTCTTGTTAGCGTTGCCATTCTTGTACTTGTGCAAAAGTAGCTTGGTTTTGACGATGTCGTTGCTCTTGAGAGTCGTTGTCATGTAGAGGATTGCGGTTGGCTTGACGGTCTTGGCACGTGGCACGTCGAAGAGTATTCGATGTCCGTGTACTTGAGCCGGAGATGGTGTCGTCGGAGTGTCGAATCGAGCGGCTCCGTCTTGAGTAGGACAAAGTGGAGGAAGAGCAGTTGAGCAACAAAGCACGAATCTCGTCCATTCTTGTGTCATTCTCTTGTTTGTGGTCGTCGAGCTTGTGGTCGAAGTAGTCTCTTGGATGTTGCTCAAAGAGTCGCAAGTCGGTGGCGAGGTTGTCGATGCGTTCGTTCATTGCTTGTTGCTCTTGATGCAAAGCTCGTTGTGCACCAAAGAGGTGGATCTTTGTGACATAGGAGGACATGTCATCATCTTGATCGATGAAGAGTGGGTTGGTAGAAGTACTTGGCCTCTCCATCATTCGAAACAAATATGTGAGTGGGAGAAAGAGAAGAACTTATACCAAATGTACCTTGACCGATGTTGAAAATGGATCAATGATCACTCAAATGTGGAACAAGGAAATAGCACAATTGGTACCAATTCTTGTCGGTTTCTCACACCTACGCAAGTAAAAGCTTATAGTGGAGCTCGGTTAGGATGGTGGCACAAAATTTGATGCAATTGTTAGTGATCTTCAATAATGTTGGAAAAGATCCGTAATATTGTAAATGCAACAAATAGACCAATAGCAAAATGTGGTACATGGAAACACACACACACAAATAGATAAGTGGGGTCGTGCAACCAAGGAATGAGCCAAAATGTGGAATCCACGAAAATGCTCTTGTTGCACCACATTAGAGAGACGCTAGCACAATTGCACAATAGGCAGATACGAAGACTTGTGCACAACCTACTAAGAAAAATGCAACGACTTCTATCCCAAGTATGCTATATGTGTAGTATTCCGATGATATGACCCAAAATGATCGAGTGTGACAATCTTAATGTAGTATGATTCTATGGTTCTTGCTTAAAAGCTCTTTGCTTATCTTTCTCTTTTGCTTAAAAGCTTGTTTGGCTCTTTCTCTTTTGAGCTCTTTTCTCATGCAATGCTTCATGAACCAAGATAGCAATTGTGTATGCAATGACAACTTTGTGACACAAAATATGATACCAAGATATCTACCAAAATGAAATGGTAAGTATGCAATGTGAAGTATGACCACTAATGTGCTCAAGTGACGTTGCCGGCAATACTCAAAGGCTACTCCCGATGGATAAAATACAAAAAATTGGGCTATGGTGGTTATCAATGTAATGGCAAGAATGTATAATGATGGGATATCACAATACCAAGATGAGGTGGTGGTTGAGCAATGGTGGTGTTTGCGAGAAACGGTGGTGCTATGCGGAAGTGATGGTGGTACGCGGAAGTGAATGTGGGCACCGGAGCAAAATTTGGCGAAAGTTAGGCGGGAAACGGGGTGGTGGATGGAGATGTTGCTGTCAGGGGTCGGATGTCCAGGCTTGAGGGCCGCATGTCTGGGGGTCGGGCCGGATGTCCGGGCTCTGGATCCGTGGACGAACTCGAGGAACTCTGCGTGGAAGAGGCAAATTCAAAGCAAAATTCGGAAGATTTTTTGGATGGAATTGGGGAAAAGATGGGGGAAAGCTACACTACAAAAAATACACTTCCGTGATGATATGTGTTTGTCACAGTAGGTCGTGTTTTTTGTCATGCTTGTACATCCATGACAATTTTATTACAGAATCAAGATAGTCAAACCTGTGCTGTCGTAGAAGTGTTCCATGACATTACCAAAATTATCATCACGGAAGTGTCCACTTCCATGACGATAAATTGCGTCTCACAGAAGTGCTTTCATCAAGGGTGACCGACACGTGGCATCCACCGTAACGGAATGTCGTTAAGCTATCAGGTCGGATTTTGGATCCAATAACCCATTAATAGCCTTGACCAATGGGAAATTTCCACGTGTAAAATTCCGATTGGCCGAAGGAAACATGTGTTGCCTCACCGTTGGGATAGATGTCATCCACTCATTGGAGAGGAGGCACCTATGATAGGTCGACACGTGGCACGGCCCAACAGTGGCCCATTCCGGTGAAAAAGGCCGGCCCAGTAAAAATTAGCAGGCCGGCCCATATAAGGCCTACTTGTGTCAGGTCCATTTATGCCCACGACCCATACAAGATGTGCCAATTCGACCCGTCAATGTCCCATTAAAGATTTGAAACCATTACAGCCCATCGTCAGTTCAAGCCCGTTAACAGCCCGCTATATATTTGGGCCCAATATCGGCTCGATGAGATTTCGGCCTGTTAACGGCCCATTTGATGGATGGGACAATTTTCAGGATGTACATCTTTCGGCCTTTTAGCGACCCATTTAAATGTTGGGCTAATTTCCGGCCCGGTTTGTCTTTCAGCCTGTTGACGGCCCATAAATCTTATGGGCCATTTGTAGTTGGACCTGAGTTTCTGCCTTTTAGCAGCCCATTTAAGTGTTGGGCGAATTTCTGGCCCAATGTCACTTTCAGCCTGTTGACGGCCCATAAATCAGTTGGCCATTTGTAGTCGGACCCGAGTTTTGGCCTTTTAGCGACCCATTTAAGTGTTGGGCCATTTCCCGACCCTGTGTGCCTTTCAGCCTATTAACGGACCATAAATGAGTTGGGCCATTTGTAGTCGGACCTTAGTTTTGGCCTTTTAACGGCCCATGCCCTTCATGGTCC
Source organism: Triticum urartu (assembly GCF_056163025.1). Classification (NCBI taxonomy): domain Eukaryota; kingdom Viridiplantae; phylum Streptophyta; class Magnoliopsida; order Poales; family Poaceae; genus Triticum; species Triticum urartu. The sequence goes on from NC_141875.1 coordinate 270,673,653, forward strand.
AATACTAGCCCGGTTTCTCTTTCGGCCTGCTAAATGTCCACAACACAGTTGGGCCATTTACAATACGACATGACTTTCGGCCTCTTAACGGCCCATGCTCTTCATGGTCCGGTACAAAGCCCGCTGTCTCTTTCGGCCTACTAAAGGCCTACAGTATAGTTGGGCCATATGTAGCCCAAACTTAGTAACGGCCTGTTAATGACCCGAGAGGTAAGAGGGCCAACCATTAACTTTCGTCCTAGTAATGGCCCATTAACTTAATGGGCCCACTAAAGTTCGTTCATGTATTTAGGCCAAATTATATAATTTGAGCCCATTACGACGAGAAATTATGCACAGGACCAAAACCGATCAAGCAAAGGTACAACATACAGGGAATAACGTTGCACATCCAGCATATATTACAAGAAGTTACATCCACTGGGCAATCAAATATTGATGCTAGTGCAAATAAATGAGCAGAACCTAACCATCTACAACGTCACAATCTGCAACCTCAGCACAGATGACTCCCATAAGCATGTGGGCAAGTTCTTGCTGCTTTGCTACAGTGTCTCTGAAAACATTGATCAGTTGTTGTGTCGCACGACTCTGCACCTCTGATTCATCCACCATTTCCATCATTGCTTCAGCCATTAATTGGTTCACAAACATACATTTATTCCGTTGCATTTGAGATAGAGGATACTGAACAGATTCAGATGGCGATTTTGGCAGGCTTGTATTGTTGATAGTGGAGACTATCTCAACCACTGCATCATAACATAAATTAGGACGGGAACCAAACAGATTAATCATGAGTTATTGCCATATTATCTGGCCTAGATTTACTGGAAAGAAACAATGGGGTTGCCTTGCTGTTTTCAGAGTTTGTCTTCTTATCTTCAGCAGCGTGCACAAAATTAACACACTAGCATTGCTATCATTGGCCAAGTCAGATAATAGGAAAGCAACATTGACACAACGAATGTTTGGGCAACTAGCCTACACTAAATTAACACAATCTGGCACAGCTATCATCAGCCAGGTAAGGTAATACGAAAGCAACATTGACACAATGAATGAATGGGCAACCAGAGAAGCACTACAATTCAGTAATGTGCGTGATATGAGATAGTACATTCATGCAGCTCAATATGCAAAACTACCAGGCATTTTTCCTTACAAAAATCAGCATTGGCGCCTTTAACATTTTGCTACAACTAATTTTAGATCAGATAAAGGTTAGATTCACGCCGATTAACAAAATACATGCTGATGTAAAAATATAGTGATATACAACAGGTACTTACATCAGCATTGGAGCACAGAGAATTCCCGCAAGATATTTTCCTCGAATACGATCCCAATGGAGGAGGTCTTGTATCGTTTAACCTTATTTTCTAAAAGAGAGATGGGTAAGAAACATGTAGAAAATATGATCAGAATGCTATAAAATTTCATGATGCGAGGATGCGCACACGCTTCTTAGAATGGAGTTGACATTCTTTTGCTGGACTGGAGCGGACTAGTTCTTTGGCCACTGGAATCTGCTTATTATCAGTGGGAGTTGGGTTTCTCTCTGCTGGAGGAGTATCTATGAAAAATGGAGTTGGTTTATTATGTCCTGGAGTTTGGATATTTTGCAAAGACCTGGTTTGTAACCCTTCAGATTCTAATATAGCCGTCTTCCCCTTGCATGCCTTATATAGAAGAATGGTGATTCAGTTATAAAACATGCTATAGCAGAGATGGAATAGGTACTGAAGAATAGAAAGGCATGACATATTGACATGTATTCCCTCCATCTGCAAATAAATGGATGGGTCTAGGCATATTTCAGTTCTAGATACATCCAGTTTTATCCATTTCTGCGACATTTAATCCGGACGGAGGGAGTATGATGTAAGAGCTAGGGATACGACAGGACAACACAGTAAAAAAACACAGAAAAACCCACTACAGAACCAAAGTATTCAAACCCACTGATATGAGATAGTACACTCATACAGCTCAAGATGCAAAACTACCAGGCAGTTTTCCTTGCAAAAAGCAACAATGTGGCCTTTAATCATACATTTTGCTACAACTAAATTTAGATCAGATAAAGGTTGGATTCACGCCAATTAACAAAATACATGCTGATGTAAAAATATAGTGATATACAACAGGTACTTACATCTACATTGGAGCACGGAGAATTCCTGCAAGAATCTTCCCTCATAAACGATACCATTGCAGAAATTCTTCTATCTGTTAAGCTTATTTTCTAAAAGAGAGATGGGTAAGAAACATGAAGAAAATATGATCAGCATGCTATAAAATTCATGATGCAAGGATACGCACACGCTTCTTAGAATTGAGTTGACATATTTTTGCTGGACTGGAGCGGACTAGTTCTTTGTCCACTGGAATCTTCTTATTATCAGTAGGAGTTGGGTTTCTCTGTGCTGGAGCAGTATCTATAAAAACTGGAGTTGGTTTATTATCTCCTGGCGTCTGGATCTTTTGCAAAGGCCTTGTTTGTAACCCTTCAGATTCTAACATAGTCGTCTTCCCCTTGCATGCCTTGTATAGAAGAATGGTGCTTTAATTATAAAACATGCGACAACAGAGAGATGGAATAGGCACTGAAGAATAGAAAGGCATGACATATTGACATGTATTCCCTCCATCCGGAAAAAAATGGATGGGTCTTGGCATATTTCAGTTCTAGATACATCCTTTTTTATCCATTTCGGCAACATGTAATCTGGATGGAGGGAGTATGGTGTAAGAGCTAGTGATACGACAAGACAACACATAAAAAAACAGTAGTTGAATGTAAAACTATATGCTAGCGGAATACGTGCAGAAATACCTAAGGCAAAATACACGTGTATGATTGGGAATATAAGATGGCATTGCAACAGAGCACTAGAACAACACTTCAATGTAAAAAAACATGGTATGGTAGACAGATGAAGTACATACTGATGAATAACAATGCATAAGATATTCAGAAGCATGATGTCCAAATTAAGGAGATGGCATTGCGATAGAGTAGAATGACAGTACTTGAATTTGGAAACATGTTATCATGAATGGAATAGGTACTGAAAAATAGGAAGGCATGACATATTTACATGCATGATCAACATGCTAAGCACATGGCATTGTAACAGAGTAGATACACTCCAGGACATTATATGCATGTTGTACCCATATCACAGGCCAAGTTAGAGCAAGGACCTTGTGGGGTGAAGAGGATTCATCATCTTTCTGCAAGTCTTCTGAAGAACTACCTTTACATGTTCCATCATATTGGGTATCATTGACATCAAGTTTATTGGCCTTTACATTGCTCCGTGAGGTTCTTGTGGATATATCAGTGTGTGAAATTATATCTGACATGCATGGAAGACAACTAGTAGTTAGATTTATGTAATGAGTGCCTGTAGGAGATGACATAAATAGTAGGACTGGGGTTAATTAGCAGCAATAGGTCTCATAAACTAAAGGGAGAACACAGATGAAAGCTACAGAATATGTACCATTTGTACTCAAGATTAACTAGATGGCACAGAAAAGTATTAAAGAACAACATAGGTAATACTAGAAGTGGTATAATACTATAATCACCAGCCTGTGGGATAGCATTGGCTGATGGATGATAACTATGGAACAACGTTACCTAAAGAACAAGTATCTTAGCTGAACTATGGAACAACGTTAACTCCTGAACAAGACCCGTAAGAGATCAGCATGAATATACCGTGAAATGTGATGATCTATTTTCCATGCTTAGATGAATAAAAAAGCCATAAATGTTGCACACAAGTAAGATGAGGGTACAACCTATCTGGCTGCCATCCATAGGAGTGAGCAACATGTGCTGACTTGTCGATGACCCTGCAGTTGTTGTGGCTGTCCATGTCGGGCACGCGCATTCGATGCAGGGAACTGTTGAGTTGGGACTATAGCTCCCTTCTGGTGTATGCTTCCCTTGTTGGAGCAGCTGCAGTGAGTTGGAAGACGGTGTGTCTGAAGATGCAGATAACGCATAATGTTAAGAACGACATATCTCTTTGATATGAAGAAATACACTAAGAGATCAACAACAAGGTACGAGAGTGGTCACACGTCTGTTGACTGAAGACTAAATTGGGGTCACACAATTTTATTTTATTTGGTATTGTCCGATCTACGCCGGATGGCTGGCCGTCTTGTGCCTCCCGGCTTGCCGTCTTGTGCCTCCCGGCTGACACTGTTCTGAATCTTCCCCGAAGAGCCAGCGACCAACGGCAGAGCAGCCTGCCTCCGCCGTCCGTGGCCTCGGCCAAAACCCCGCTCCCCGCCCGACCGCACTGCCGTGGTTGCGGCGCCCCCGGGCCAATCCACAAAGACTCCCCGTCATCCAGATCTGGCGGTGGCAGTACCTTCAACCCATGCAACTCTAAAAGATAGCCATCTAAGAGCTGCTTCCGCGGTGAACTTGCAGCCCCGCACCCTTACGTTAGACACTAGCCAACCGGCAGCCTAGGAGCTCTGCCGCCTCGAGGGGTGCTGCTTCCCATTGGGAATTGATTGGACCAGAATAAAAATTCAGACAACTGACTCCTAAATAAAGTGATTTGAGATGAGGGTGCGACCTATCTGGCGGCATGGTGAAGTAGGCAGGTCCAGCTGCCGAGTCGGTGAGGCCGGCGCGGTTGCGGTGGCGACCAGCGGCAGGGAAAGAGCGGTGTCGCGATGGTCGACGGCTACACGGAAGCAGCGCCAGGACTTTGGACAGATCCGAAGTTGGAGCCACTCCGGCGTTGTGAACAACGGTGGGGGTGAATCAGCTCCGGTACGGTTCACGCGGCTGTCGTCGAGGAAGCACTAGCAGCACGGAGTAAGAGGGACACAGCCCAGTGCACGACGGCAAATGGACAGCGTCTCCGACATTAGGGAGGAGGGCGGCTATGAAATTGGTGCGGTGGGGGCACCATGGAGGTGGGGCTGAGGTTTCGTGGCTCGGGAGAAGGGAGCTTCCCAGGGAGAAGGTGATTTGGCGCCCACGCGGTATGAATGGGGGCGGGCGGGCGGGAGGGGGGATTGGGAGGGGAGTGGAACCATGTCTTACGGACGCATTTGTCTGAAATGTGAGGGGGAGTTAAAGTTCTACCCTTGCCTATAGGCTTCTCAGCTTGGGTCTGTGTAATGAGGGTCGTGGATAGTAGAGTATCTTTGCTTCTCCCCAAATAGTGGGCGGGAGCGATTTCAGGCGAGGAGGGCGTGTTTTGAACTATAGTGGGCGCGAGCGATTTCGGGTGAGGAGAGCGTGTTTTGAAATAGTGGACGTGAGCTATTTCGAGTGAGGAGAGCGTGTTTTGACGACCATGGTTTATGAATTATTCGGCACATGTCATTTCGGCCGAGGAGAAAGCGCGCTTGGATGAAGTTACGAACCTACCCTCGATGTACAATGGGCTAATTGATGCGTGTCCCACATAGGACAGTAATTTCGCGTCTCCCATTTATTTGCTCGGGCGAATTCCACCGAGCAGAGAGGATGTTTAACGGTTCGTTCAAATTTCGGGAGAACGAGCATCCACGTCTACCTTACCAAGTCGATTCGGATCAAATTTTGAAATATTAGCTTGCCACTTCTTTTTTAGATGGAGAGATGATGCTCGGGAGTAATGTGTTTTTACATGCTCGTTGCTAGCAATTTACTATATGACAAATAGTTGACCCACTCAAAAACGCGAATCAAACCCAAAATGAAATATCTCGATTCAATGAAATAGCTCGTTCAGTAGGTCAAAATAGTGAACTAAATCCAAAATTGAACACCTCAATCGAGTAGCATGTTGTACAGTATTATAGTACTCCATGAACATGTTGAAAGTCAAATTAATGAACTTGTTTGATATACGCATATATCCGTTCATGTGTGGATTTCAGACAACATGTTCTCCAATTTAAATATTTAAATGCAAGTTTATATCGAAACATGGTTTATATCAGTCTTTGATGCATAAAACGCGACCTCCCCCTCTCCCGGACTCCTGTTCTCTCTCTCTCTCTCTCTCTCTCTCTCTCTCTCTCGCCGACAATCTTCAATTCTGTCGCACGCATCTGACACAAAAACCTTGTTGGTCCCTCTCCCTTTCTCTCCATCTCTCTCTTTCTTTGTGTGTGTGTGTGGAGGGGGGGGGTCTTTCTAGTTCGCATTCATATATACACCATCTATAGGTCTCTCTCGCACACTATGTATGATACACCATCTTGGGTGCACTCATCGTACGGACATGAATTCCTTGGCTCTTTGCCCGTAACTCTCTCACGCACCACTATGTCGTCTCGAAGCTCTTCCCCCCTCTCTCAAACTCTCCATCCACCTGGGTCACACATACACATGCATATCTCACTCTCACTCGATAGGCCCATCTAAAACTCTATCTCCCCCCCTCGTTCTCTTTCCATCTCACACGCGCACACACACAATATCATGCCTAGCTATCCAAGTATGATGGTCTCTCACTCAATTGTAGGCACACGCAGTCCCCCCTATATGTATATTACTAGCTAATCTAAGTCTCCATCACAAACATGTGCATGGTCTATCTCGATTTCTCTCGGGGCATCTTTCTATCGCGCACGCACTCCCTCGATCTCCCACCCATATAGTCCCCTCATGATCTTGACGGGATCTCTCTATCACAAACACACCCTCTCTCCCTCCCCATGCGTCCATGCCATCCAAGTGTCCCTCTCGACCTTTGTTCCTTGTTGGTGAGACATCTATTGGACATGTGCTGTAACACCCATGATGCGGCTATTTCTCCCATCTATCGGAGCACGACTTAGAGGCATAACCGCATAGTAGGCATGTTGCAACAGGGGTGATCTTTACACATTCCATGTACTGAATAAGAATGGGATAAAGAGTTGGCTTACAATCGCCACTTCACACAAATACAAGTTAACATACATCATCAAGAATACAATCAAGGTCCGACTACGGAACCAAAATAAAAGAAGACCAAACCTAATGCTAGATCCCGATCGCCCCAACAGGGCTCCACTACTGATCGAAAGGAAAACGAAACAACACCACGAACACGATCTTCATTGAGCTCCCACTTGAGCTCAGTTGCATCATCTGCACAGGCATTGTCGGCACCTGCAACTGGTTTTGGAAGTAAACTATGAGTCACGGGGACTCAGCAATCTCACAACCTCGCGATCAAGACTATTTAAGCTTTTGGGTCGGAAAAGGTAGTGAGGTGGAGCTGCAGCAAGCACTAGCATATATGGTGGCTAACTTACCCAAATGAGAGCGAGAAGAGAAGGAAAGCATGGTCGTGAACTAGAAGTGATCAAGAAGTGATCCTGAAACTACTTATGTTCAAACATAACACAAGAACCGTGTTCACTTCCCGACTCCGCCGAAAAGAGACCATCACGGCTACACACGCGGTTGATGCATTTTAATTAAGTTAAGTGTCAAGTTCTCTACAACCGGACATTAACAAATTCCCATATGCCCATAACCGCGGGCACGGCTTTCGAAAGTTCAAAACCCTGCAGGGGTGTCCCAACTTAGCCCATCACAAGCTCTCATGGTCAACGAAGGATATTCCTTCTAGCGGGAAGTCCCGATCAGTCTCGGAATCCCGGTTACAAGACATTATGACAATGGTAAAACAAGACTAGCAAAGCCACCCAAATGTGCCGACAAATCCTGATAGGAGCTGCACATATCTCGTTCTCAGGGCACACCGAATTGTCCAAACTTCCGGTAGGCCAACCCTGAGTTGCCCCTGGTAGCCACCGGCGGCTGACAGGTTGGACCAACACTCAGAGGAGCACTGGCCCGGGGGTTTAAAATAAAGATGACCATTGAGTGTGCAGAACCCAAAGGAAAAAGGCTTAGGTGGCAAATGGTAAAACCAAGGTTGGGCCTTGCTGGAGGAGTTTTATTCAAAGTGAACTGTCAAGGGTTTCCCATTATAACCCAACCGCGTAAGGAATGCAAAATCAAGGAACATAACACCGGTATAATGGAAACTAGGGCGGCAAGAGTGGAACAAGACACCAGGCATAAGGCCGGGCCTTCCACCCTTTACCAAGTGTATAGATGCATTAATATAAATAAGAGATATTGTGATATCCCAACAAATATCCATGTTCCAACATGGAACAAACTCCATCTTCACCTGCAACTAGCAACGCTATAAGAGGGGCTGAGCAAAGCGGTAACATAACCAAATAATGGTTTGCTAGGACAAGGTGGTTTAGAGGCTTGACATGGCAATATGGGAGGCATGATATAGAAAGTGGTAGGTATCGCAGCATAGCAATAGAGCGAGCAACTAGCAAGCAAATATAGAAGTGATTTCGAGGGTATGGTCATCTTGCCTGAGATCCCGCAAGGAAGAAGAACGAGTCCATGAAGAAGACAAACGGACGTAGTCAAAGGAATCCTCACAACTCCGGAACGAAACCGAAGCTAACGCAAGAAGCAACCCGGAAAGAAGCAAACAACAAAGTAAACAACCATCACATAAGCATGGCATGATGCACAACCAAGTATGATGCATGTCCGGTTTAATGAGGCATGGCATGGCAAAGTGCACAAACAAAACTACAAGTTAAGTGGAGCTCAATATGTAACAAGTTGCATATTGACGGAACACCACATGACTTATTTAGTTCTCTCCCGTTTATGTACTCAACAAAATTAAATGTTGGTTATTATGGCAAGAGGTGAAGCATAAAAAAACTATCTATCTAGGCAAGTTTAAATAAGGCCGGAAACAACGAACAACACTTCCGTTAAATCCCCATATGCATTAGCAATTTAATGACACAACAATTTTAAACATTTTAATTGTTGTTATCATGATGCGGATGACATGAACAAGTTTATGCAATTTTTATTAAAAGTAGACAATAGCATTATGAAGCATTTGTCACCATGGTGGAAAGAAAAGGGGTGCCACGACAACGATAACAAAAATGGTGCCACGGCAACGTTCCGGTTCCGGTAACTCAATTGAGATACTGATGCAAAGGAGAAGTGTGCGGATGCGTGCAAAAGATGGTGGGGTTCTCCCGGATACTGGGTGTCCCATGAGTCAACGACGGTGTCAAACGAGGAACAACTAACGTTCACGGGCGGATTACAACAACCAACATGCATCTCATACAACTCATGCATACGATCCACAGGTGGTCGTCTTGGGGTTATACCTTCGAAGCGAGCGTTTCGAGGCACACGGGTTCGATGGGATGTAGTGGTACTCGGAGTCTTGTCAAACCCAAGCGACGATAGTCGTACACAACGCATTGTGGAAGTAGTTGTACTCGCGGACTTCGGTGGCGGTAGTCGTTCAGGGTCTTGGCGGTTCGTCGTGTAGCCGTACGTGTTCGACGTGGTACACGGTTCGAAGTCGAGCATGTCCCGTAGATGTTCAGGGTCACCGTGAGGAACTTGTCGAATCCAGGGTCTTAGTCGTCAGTACTGGTACACGAATTCTTGGTACTTGGCGTTCTTAGCGATTCCGAAATCGGCCATAGAGGTACTTGACGCATCACGATTTAGTCGAGCTTGACAAAAAAATGGGTCTCCTCGGGGACTTGATGCATCCGAGTTCTTCGGGTTTGCAGTTGTACAAAATCCACGGGACGGTCTTGGCATGCAACGAACACGACACGATGTACAGGTGTAGTGGTGGCCCTGGCATCCTGCAACAGTAGTACAGGAAGGCAAGGACGTGGCCGTTGGTGAGGTTGTAGCGGCCTTGGGCGTGAACTCCGGCGACGGGACAAGGGGAACGGCGAGTTCCCAGATGGAGGAGGACGGGGCCAGCTGGATCTAGCCGGAGTAGAACGGAGGCGGTGGGGCGAGCTCGACGGAGACAAAGCCACAGACAGAGGGGTCGTGCATGCAGAGTAGAGGCGGGTAGCAGGAGCGGCAGGAGGATGGCCGGCGCTGGTCGTGGTCGCCAGCAGCGACCGGACACGACGGTGGGGCTTTGGAGCTCGGCGTCCTGGTTCCACGGACGCGGACAAGGACGGCGGCGGGCGGCCGTGAGGGACCTCCTGTCCAAGGCGCATCGGTGGGAGCTCCGGCCTGGGTAGTCAGGGACGAGGCCAAGGCCGGGGAGGGAGCGGCTGGCGGAGGCCGGAGCCAGAAGTCGAGGCGGCGGCTTTATGGGGACCCTGACTCATAAGTCGTGATCACCGAATGCACGTGTATAGTGATCCCAGAGATCAATGCTCACTGAACACACAGAAGCTGAATAACAAGAGTCTTGCATCCATACATATCGTCTTACACAAATTATGACCATTATGGTCAAGTCTTACATAGATAAAGCCTTAAGGGCTGAACATCAAATGAAACACCAGCAGCGGAATTCTTCGTCGATAAGTAGAACCCATGCCATCTGCCTTAACCCTACAGGCATTCTGACTGGGAAACGTCCTAGTTCGCATGTTTGTCTTCAAAGAATTCTTCTTCGAACTCCTGTTCTTCCATGCCTGGCCAATTAAATAACAAGTGGCAAGCCAATGAGTACTTTGAATGTACTGGCAAGCAACCCATGTTTTGGTTCAAGGCACAACAATGCATGACATAGGTAAATTTTTGCGGAAAGCTAGTTTTTGAGTGCAATGACATGTTCAACAACTCGTAAGACATGCATCAGGAGGATACAAGTAACCATAAGGACAGGTTACAGATATCAACATAAAAGAGTGGGCACCAACCCAACTCGATCATGTCAAGTCCTCTGACTTGACCCAAGTAATTCTTCCCACACACACTGGTTTGTAAACAAGTGGACGTAGCCCAAGAGCGGTTACCCAACTGTCCTTGACCGTGGACACGGCTATTCGAATAGTTTTACACTCTGCAGAGGTTGCACACTTTACCCACAAGATCCGGGGAACTTCCGTGTCATCCACGACCCGTGGTACCTCAAGTACCCGGGGTAGCACCCGATCACTATCTTTCCCTAGACGATACTAACAAGGAGTCCACTCGTTGTTCCGTATCCTCACGATGTACATCATACGAGACTCACTCGAGATCGTAACATCCGAGAGGGGACACAACGGTGTATCCGGTGCCCTGTGAAAACAGTCATGGCCGCCCTACCTGGCACGACCCCGTCCCGAGAGAGCGCACCAACAACTCTCCCGTCACTAGTAATGCGGGCTCCAAGCTAGTATCGGCCTAGGTAATCAATAATGCCCTTTCCCATACAAGGGTAGAGTGGTTGCGCATGTAAGGTTGGAATAACGGTCGCAACTTAAACCAATCCGTTTTCGAAAAAAACACACACACTTGCCTCGGTACACCACTTCGTCATCAAGTGGCTACCCAACTCATCATCTCCCTCGGGCATTAGTGGCACCCGACGGGGTTTTCGAAAAGTCCTTTGAAAATACTTTGCCTCATCACTATGCATATTCCCGTCCCTTTTTGCGTAGCAACTACTTAGCATCCTATCTACTCCCACCGGCATAACCCTCATAAGGAGGTAGGGTCATGCACAATGCAAGTATCAACAAGGAGGAAATGAGGGCAACCCACCAAAGTGGCTACCCTCTCATCATGATTCCGATGCAACAATAATAAAGTGCTATATGGAATGCATAAAAAGGGTTTCATAGACATGGTCAAAGGGTTGCTTGCCTGGCTCAACAAGGTCTTCTGGGCCTTCAAAATCTTCTGGTCCAACTCCTTCGTCAGCAACGCAATCTATCGTCGCAAAATAATACAAGAAAAATAAGGCAATAATAAAACAGAAAAACCAAAGTGCTCAGAAAAATGTCAACTTATTTTTATAAAATACTAGGTGGAAATCTAAGAAGGGGAAAATTCCTAGTTTTGGATTTGGTGCATCAGAATGGGAGAAATGGATTTACAAAGGCATATTTAAATGCTCAAAATCACATTTAAATATTTACAGTGAAGAAAAGTTTGTTGGATTTGAATGAAAGTTGCACCATTAAATAGGTTGCAATATTTTGGGAATTTAGAAATTGGAATTAATTCATTTGGACTTATATTCTGTCCTGTGGAATTTTTGGAAAAGGTGACAAAAAAGAAAAAGAAAAAGGGCACTGCTCCTGCCGGGCCAGAACAGCTGCGGGCAGCAGGCCCAGCCAACGGGCCGGCCCAGCCGAGCCAGCGCACAGCGCGCGCCCGCCCACCCTTTTTCAAACCTGACGGGTGGGGCCCGCAGGTCAGAGAGAGAGGGGCGCGGGAACGTGAGAGAGGATGACAGGCGGGGCCCGCCTATCATCACTAACCCGCGGACAGGGGGGGTCGCAGTGCTCACCGGCGACGATGCAGGCCACGGCAAGCTCCGGCGAGCGCGGGGATGGCCTCAGGGGACTGCTGCACGTCGGTGGGTGGTGGAGTTGGCCGGCGGGGGTGCCTGGTTTGCCGGCGACGAGGTCTCGCGGCGGAGGAGCTTCGGGCGTCGACGGCTCTGGCCGTTTCCGGCTGCAAACGAGGCGGGGAAGAGGGGGGAAACAATCATGGGATGCAGGGGTTCCAGATCGAGGCAAAGGAGGAGCGGGGGAGGCCTGTACCGTGGGATCGACGGTGACCAGAGGCGGCGGAGCTCGAGCTCGATCTCGAGCTCGGGCGGCTCTGGAGACGAAATGGGGATGCAGGGAGAGGCTTTGGTGGTGCAGAGAGCGAGTGATGGGGAAAAAAGGGCTTGGGGAGGCCTTTTTATAGGCGAACGGCGAGGTCCCGTAGACCCGTGCGCCAGCGAGCTCACGCTCGTCGCTGCAGGGCTCGGGAGAAGCGGGCATGGTGTCTGGGGCGTTCGTGGGCTCGGTCCAGAGCGAGGGAAAGAAGAGAGGGAGGGAGCAGGGGGGCCAGAGGCGCCGCGTGTGTGAGCTCGCTCACTGGAGCTCTCGGGCAGCCGGTGCGCGTGGGAGCAGGGGCAGGAGAGAGAGGGAGGAGGGGGCCGACCAGCTGCCGTGTCCCGGACGCCGAGGCGCATCGGCAGGCGCGCGGGGAGGCCCGAGGTGGCCGGATGCGGCTGGAAGGGGGCGGCTACAGTGCGGGAGCGCGCTGTAGCGCGCTCCAGAGCGCCCAAATGGCCGGCATGGCCATTCTTTATGCATGGTGAGCGTGTCCTTTGGTGTGTAGCAGGTCTAGGGAGGAGTAAAGAAAGGGGAGGGGGCATTGGATGCCATGGATGGCCACTGGGGTGAGGAGGGAGGTGAGGAAGATGGGTACAGGGGCTGTCTAGAGAGGGAGAGAGAGGTTTTCATCCCCCCAACAATTGAGTTTGGGCTAGGAAAGCTTACTGGAGTTAGAATATGACTATAAGGGGCTGTGGTAAAAATTTGAGCTCTCCAAGAATAGTGGAAAGGGTCAAAACAGTGGCTTTTGCAAATTGTCAGAAGGTGTTTGACAAAGGTTTGGGCAAGCAAATGAACTCCATTTGCCATGATACTTAACAGGATGGAAATACACTTAGAAATAGGGTGTGCCACCAAATTTGAGCTCATTTGGGAGAAGTTGCCAATGTAACTTTGGCAAACCCTAGAAATCAGCAGAAATGGACTTGTGTAGATCTGGTTGAGAAAATCACTTCTCCATGATGCACCACTTGGTGTAGAGGCCTCATTTGGGGATTTGCACATGCTCACAAAAGATGGGGTCAATGAGATAAAGTTGGTAGTACAAACTTGTTCAAATTTGGTTCTGGCCAGAGAGGTTTTTGGGGCATTTTGGTGAACCAAAATGACTTTAATTGACATGAGGATTTGCAAGATCATCACAATATGCATTTGTGACTTGCTGGATTTTTCTTGGATTTTTATGAAAATATTTCCTGTAGAAATATTTCAAATCCTTGAAATGGGCAGAAATGGTTTTGGGAGGTTTTGTCCAATATTTTGAACATGACCATGTGTTGAAACTCTTATATATGGAAAATATATGTCCACTGAGTTTCCCTAAATTTTCTCAAATATTTTTGAAACATTAAAATAATTTTAACCTATTAAAATAAAATAGGAAAATAGTTTTTAAAATTATATTTTTGTGGCTTATGGGAGTCCTATATCTAATAGGTCTCAAATATACTTTTTAAAAGATTTTTACTGCCCTGAATTAAGTACTTGTAGTGCAAATCTCAATTCAGGGGTTTTTGGAAAACTAATTTTTGAAAATACCTTTTGGCCAAATTATTTTTGTAAGAAGAATACTATATTGTACTATACACATGGCATGATCATTGGGCAGAAGTTTGGGGCAAGGAGATGAAGTATAGAAGGTGGAGTTGTGTTGACTTTAAAGAGCACTTGAAAAGCATAGAGAGAAAACCAACTCCAAATAAAAGCCAAATAATGCAAAAGTTTTTGTTGGTCCAAATTTTTCATGCTTTATTAATGCAAATGAAGAGTTACAAAATGCAGGGTGTGACAGGCAAGGACGAGGCAGGAGGAGGCGCGAGCGGGAGGAGGCGCTGGTGTGGTCGCGCACGTAGGGCGGCGGAGCTGCGGGTCCTGGTGGTGGGGCCGAGGAGATGAGGCCAAGGGAATCGGGGCGAGGGGTGCAGCGCGAGGGAGAGATGGGATCAAGGGAAGGGAGTGGCTGCGAGGGAGATGGGGATCGCCTCTCCCTGGTGCGATGCGGTTGTTGCGAGGCGGCGTGAGGGAAAGAGAGGAGGCGATGGGATCGAGCAGAGGCCTGTCCTGCGGCTAGGGTTAGCAAAGAGTGGGTCTTGGAGGCCGGCCCAGTGGAGAGGGAGGCGCCTAGGCGCAGATGGGCCTTGCTGCGGATGGCCTATAGGCCGGCTGGGTTGGCTCCTCTATACTCTTTTGTCAAAAAAAAGAAATAAGGAAATCCCAAGCTCAGAGAAGGAAAAAGCCCAACAAATTTGAAAAGGAAAAAGAGGGATATAAACATACCCTTGTGCCCCTGGATTTATCTAGTATTTGAATAAAATGCCTTGGAAATTTTAGAGGCTGCAATTTTTATGCAAGTTTGAAAATAACTCAAACTCAGAATAAATCCGTAGCCCAACCAAAACACTTCCAAAAGACCTGAAAATTGGAGGAGGTGGTCTTGGCACGGTCTAGTATATATAGGGACAAGTTGAACATTTTAAAGAAAGAGGAGAACGCCACTTGCAATAAATGGGTGAAAATTTGAAAGAAGGAAGAAGTGAAATGGTTTGCACTTGGAGAAGGGCCTTGGAGGAAAGAACATGGATGCAAAAAAATAGTTTAGAAACGAGAGGAATTTATAATGCAAGTTTGTTGCGGTTAATTCCAAACTAATGGAATATTTTATATAGCTCCCTAATAATATTGAGAGGATATGTTATAAAGATAACTCACCATGTGAATTCCCTCGATTTAAATGGACCGAAGATCCATGCAATTTATTTAATTGAGTTGCAAAAGATTTATGAGATGATGGCATGATGACATGATGCAATGCAAAGATAAAAGGGCAGGCACAAATGAAACACATGGCGAAACCCGGAACATATGGAAGTCTTCTCGAGCATCGGTGTCGGGGTTTCACAACACTCCACCACTACGAGAGGATCTCGTCCCGAGATCTAGGATGGCACCGGATAGAAAACGGAAGAGGAAGAGGTAAAACAAAGTCGCTTCTTTGAAAAACGAGTGAAACCAATGAACCTTGAGAGGTTAAACAATTGGAAAGAAGAATACAACAGAGATGAACGAAGTTGAAAACACTCCGTTAGAAAAGAGGAACAAGAAACATCACGAGAACCCTGTAGGTTGAAAGACATGAGAAAAGGGATGGAATGGGCAAGAAGTACATGCAAGCACTCTAGTAGAACGAGATGTACAAGGAACGATAAGGATCAATTACGACAACACTCCGTTGGAAATGGAAGGTAAAGAATATGAGCTTGGCAAAATGAAAGCACTTGGATGAGAGTCCGGTTAGAAGAGGAATGATAGACACAACACTCCGATTAAACAAGATAGAGTAGGAATAAGAATGATATAGTTTGGACAACACTCCGACTGAGAAGGGAGACAAAACTTGATAAGATGAGAGAACTTGAATGGAGGACACGACACTCCAGTTGAATGGGTAAGCATGAAAAGAACAGATCCTCATACTTCGAGATGATGAGTGAAGAGAGCAACATCACAATGCCTCCAGAGGAAATGAGAGAATGGAATGGAATGAACGGAGGAGAAAACAATATCTTCTACCCCAAATGAGCTTGAAATTCATCTTTAGGAGAAGGATCGAACGGAGTTTTTGGAAAAAAACAACAACGAAAAGACTAAGCTTGTAGTGGGCTTATGGAAAACATCTCGAAATTGAGGCGAAATTCTGCCACTAATGAAATCAATAGATTGGATTGACGTCAACAAGGAGACGGGAAACTATTTCACCGGGAGGATAAATGAAGAAGTTGGATCATTTATAAGCACCATAAATAGCAACAATCCTTAGGGAAAGCTTTAGGTGAAATATAACCCAAGATAACTCCAATAAAGAGAATGATTGGTTGAAAAGATGTCTTGAGCGAAGAGAAAATGATGGATTTAGATATGTCACTCTTGAAAAACTTTTCAATCATGAAACACGAAGGGAAATTATCAACAATGACATAACACCACCTCAAAAGATGAGATAAGAAAGAATTGCACTTCAGAATGCAAGATGAAGAATGATTGAACTCCTCAAAACAAGACATGTGTTGAACACCATGTTTATTTGAGAGTATAGCTTGGCGGATCTTAACTTCGAGAGAAATCTTGAGGACAATTGAAGAATGAAAAAAAATCCTTGACGAACCACCATGTAGAGCCTCCATGAGGAACTCCGGTAATAAAAGGACAACGAAAAGAAAGAGAAGTTGAAAGCACAAGGTGAATCCTTGTGATGATTTAGATGGAGCTTCGCGACGAGATAATGCGGAAAACCTAGAACTCCAAAAAAGAAAAGAAGAAACAAATAAAACCGAGAATTTGATGAGCCTCCGGAATAAGGAATTAATTATTTGGGTGAAACAGTAGTAAGAATTACGTTATGCGTATCCTTCACCAATTAAATTGATGACCCACATTGGATTTGGCATGCTACTTATTCTCGTAGAAAGGATTAAGATAGATATAGCGTCAAACTTGGGAAGGTCTTCAACGAACCACTGGTAGGATTGAAACAATGAATGAATTAATATGATAACCATGGAATAGAATCTTGAGCAAACCACCGTAAGAATTGAAAATGAACAAAGAAAAAATATGAAGAAACACCGGGAAGAATTAGCAAATGAATGAAGATGCTTGCTAGGATTTAGATACAAGTGAACAAAGAGAGCCTGAGATGATTAGGGGATACTTGAACGAAGCACCGGTAAGATTTGGAGGATGAGAGCTAAAAGCTCAGAATGAATAAACCCGAAATGATGGCCTTCGGAGAACCAAACTTAAAAGACTCATGAATTGCTCCGGATAGGTGAGAAGAATTCTCGCAATCAAAACAATTATGAGAGGAGGGCATCAAGCTAGAACCATGAATCTTGAACAGAATGGAGCAAGATTTAAGAGAAACTCTTCTTCGGTCTTCAAAATCCAAGAATGATGACAAGAAACACCACCATGAATTGTTTAGACACTCTGGGAGAATCAAAAGCGAAGAGATTGAGCCAACGATGAAAAGAATTTGACCGATCTTGGAGAAATACATATGACTGATGATAATTCATTCTTACGTCAGACTTTGAAATGAAATTGAGAATAACTCCGGGAAAATAGAGGAGTCAGGTAAGATCCTGGGAAAAGACATGTGGGTTAGGACCCACTCAAAAGAAATACCGTAGAACAATTTAAAGAAGAGAATGCACCGGTTGAATTAAATGGCTAGAATGAGATAACAACCTCGAAATAGGTTGAACTGATCTTGAAAGACAAGACGAGCTTTCTGAGATATCTTCAGCACTGCGGAACAAAAGAATAGCAAGAGTGGATGATTAAGAGGTGCACTGGCATGAGAAAGCATTGGAATGAGGAAAGGATATGATCACTAAGCTTGACTTGAATCTATCGGAGAAGATAAAAGAAACGAAGAATGATGAACTTGAAGCTCCGTTAGAATCTTCATGAGAATCACCGGATACGAACATCGAAAGAAAAGAATGAAGAGACTTCACATGAATAAGATGGACACTTGATTACGAAATCCGAGTCCTTGAAGAAAACAAGGGTGGGAGTGCGGAAAGACAAAGACAAATTGGAATGGATGAAGCAAACACCGCTGAGAAGAACTGATAATTGATCTTGCGAATGTTGAAGTGATTGGATCCACTTGAAGAGAGACACACCGGTTTAGAAGAAATTGAGATGCCAAACTCGAAGATCAAGAAGGGTTTGTATTCACATAGGAGTATGAGAACACCGCTTAGGAAAGGTATGGAATCAACATTTGACTTCGAAGCAACTCGAATACTACAATGAAAACAAAACAAAGAATTGGCTTGCAAAATAAGCCGGAACAAACATATGATAGAGATTTCGTCTGAAGTTTTCGTGGTGGGGCCCACACGGGCTCGATCATACATCACCATCATGTAGAAGGTAGTGCGCATGACATATGAAGCGTCCCAGAGTCAGCATAGCCAAGGACTCTTTAAGACACAACGAGACCACGTAAAACCAACCGTGGATGGGCGGACCACTAGACGTCGAACCCCAATTTCATATCATACATCTGTCGGAAAGATATCCTAGGAGCTACTTGAATTCCCACTTAAAAACTCCCGAAACTTTCTAGTTATGCAATCAGGTGTTGGGGTTACAGGGGAAGCGTAATATCTCACCCAAAACTAACAAATCCTACATCCAGCTGTATCCATCCTTCAACACATAACCAAGAAACCTTCGGAAATCATTTACCTGAACCCTCGAAAAGCATTCGTTATACTAGTTATGGAAATAATCCCGAACTCCCGCCCCAGTACTGGGTGGCGTCGAGGTTATCTCACCAACAACTGCATAAAAGAGATTTTCGATGTCAGCGAAATCAGGTATTCCAGAACTGCAACGATAAAATTGTGACGACAACACCTCGGAGCTCAACTCCCCGGGACACTGCCACAACCCCTAAATGTCAGGAGGCACCAAGAACAATGTTCTCATCACAAAACCATCGGAACGATTCCAAGATACCCGCATGATCCTAAATTTTTTTAGTGAAAATTTAAGGAGAGAAGAGTCAAAACTCTACGTCAGGAAGCCTCACCAGAGCGACGAAAGGACTGAGGAGTAAAAAGAATCCTACTCTCCGATATATATAATCCTATAAGACTCAAAACATTTTTCTAGACTCAGCAACGCCAGCGATTCAAACAAGCAGGGGGCTCCTAAGTCGGGGAAGGCTCTAATTACCAACTTGTAACACCCACGATGCGGCTATATCTCCCACGTGTCGGAGCATGACTTAGAGGCATAACCGCATAGTAGGCATGTCGCAAGAGGGGTAATATTTACACATCCCATGTACTGAATAAGAATGGGATAAAGAGTTGGCTTACAATCGCAACTTCACACAAATACAAGTTAACATACATCATCGAGAATACAATCAAGGTCCGACTATGGAACCAAAATAAAAGAAGACCACCCCTAATGCTAGATCCCGATCGCCCCAACTGGGCTCTGCTACTGATCGAAAGGAAAACGAAACAACACCACGAACATGATCTTCATCGAGCTCCCACTTGAGCTCAGTTGCGTCATCTGCACAGGCATTGTCGGCAACTGCAACTGGTTTTGGAAGTAAACTGTGAGTCACGGGGACTCAGCAATATCACACGCTCGCGATCAAGACTATTTAAGCTTTTGGGTAGAAAAAGGTAGTGAGGTGGAGCTGCAGCAAGCACTAGCATATATGGTGGCTAACTTACACAAATGAGAGCGAGAAGAGAAGCAAAGCACGGTCATGAACTAGAAGTGATCAAGAAGTGATCCTGAAACTACTTACGTTCAAACATAATACAAGAACCATGTTCACTTCCCAGACTCCACCGAAAAGAGACCATCACAGCTACACACGGGTTGATGCTTTTTAATTAAGTTAAGTGTCAGTTCTCTACAACCGGACATTAACAAATTCCCATCTGCCCATAACCGCGGGGACGGCTTTCGAAAGTTCAAAACCCTGCAGGGGTGTCCCAACTTAACCTACCACAAGCTCTCACGGTCAACGAAGGATATTCCTTCTAGCGGGAAGGCCCGATCAGTCTCGGAATCCCGGTTACAAGACATTTCGACAATGGTAAAACAAGACCAGCAAAGCCAGCCGAATGTGCCGGCAAATCCCGATAGGAGATGCACATATCTCGTTCTCAGGGCACACCGGATTGTCCAAACTTCCGGTAGGCCAACACAGAGTTGCCCCTGGTGGCCACCGGCGGCTGACAGGTTGGACCAACACTCAGAGGAGCACTGGCCCGGGGGTTTAAAATAAAGATGACCCTTTAGTCTGCAGAACCCAAAGGAAAAAGGCTTAGGTGGCAAATGGTAAAACCAAGGTTGGGCCTTGCTGGAGGAGTTTTATTCAAAGCGAACTATCAAGGGGTTCTATTATAACCCAACCACGTAAGGAACAGAAAATCAAGGAACATAACACCGGTATGACGGAAACTAGGGCGGCAAGAGTGGAACAAAACACCAAGCATAAGGCCGAGCCTTCCACCCTTTACCAAGTGTATAGATGCATTAATATAAATAAGAGATATTGTGATATCCCAACAAATATCCATGTTCCAACATGGAACAAACTCCATCTTCACCTGCAACTAGAAACGCTATAAGAGGGGCTAAGCAAAGCGGTAACATAGCCAAACAATGGTTTGCTAGGACAAGGTGGGTTAGAGGCTTGACATGGCAATATGGGAGGCATGATATAGCAAGTGGTAGGTATCGCAGCATAGCAATAGAGAGAGCAACTAGCAAGCAAAAATAGAAGTGATTTCGAGGGTATGGTCATCTTGCCTGAGATCCCGCAAGGAAGAAGAACGAGTCCATGAAGAAGACAAACGGACATAGTCAAACGAATCCTCACAACTCCGGAATGAAACCGGAGCTAATGCAAGAAGCAACCGGAAAGAAGCAAACAACAAAGTAAACAACCATCACATAAGCATGGCATGATGCACAACCTAGTATGATGCATGTCCGGTTTAATGAGGCATGGCATGGCAAAGTGCACAAACAAAACTACAAGTTAAATGGAGCTCAATATGTAACAAGTTGCATATTGACGGAACACCACATGACTTATTTAGTTCTCTCCCGTTTATGTACTCAACAAAATTAAATGTTGGTTAGTATGGCAAGAGGTGAAGCATAAGAAAACTATCTATCTAGGCAAGTTTAAATGAGGCCGGAAACAATGAACAACACTTCCGGTAAATCCCCATATGCATTAGCAATTTAATGACACAACAATTTTAAACATTTTAATTGTTGTTATCATGATGCGGATGACATGAACAAGTTTATGCAATTTTTATTAAAAGTAGACAAGAGCATTTTGAAGCATTTTTCACCATGGTGGAAAGAAAAGGGGAGCCACGACAACGATAATGAAAACGGTGCCATGGCAATGTTCTGGTTCCGGTAACTCGATTGAGATACTGATGCAAAGGAGAAGTGTGTGGATGCGTGCAAAAGATGGTGGGGCGCTCCCGGATATCGGGTGTCCCATGAGTCAACGACAGTGTCAAACGAGGGAACAACTAATGTTCACGGGCGGATTACGACAACCAACATGCATCTCATACAACTCATGCATACGATCCACGGGTGGTCGTCTCGGGGTTATACCTTCGAAGCGAGCATTTCGAGGCGGGCGGGTTTGATGGGACGTAGTGGTACTCGGATCTTGTCAAACCCAAGCGACGGTAGTCGTACATGACGCGTTGTGGAAGTAGTTGTACTCGCGGACTTCGGCGGCGGTAGTCGTTCAGGGTCTTGGCGGTTCATCATGTAGCCGTACGTGTTCGACGTGGTACACGGTTCGAAGTCGAGCATGTCCCGTAGATGTTCAGGGTCACCGTGAGGAACTTGTCGAATCCAGGGTCTCAGTCGTCGGTAGTGGTACACGCGTTCTTGGTACTTGGCGTTCTTAGTGATTCCGAAATCGGCGGTAGTGGTACTTGACGCGTCACGATGTAGTCGAGCTTGACGAAAAAAACGGGTCTCCTCGGGGACTTGATGCATCCGAGTTCTTCGGGTTTGCAGTTGTACAAAATCCACGGGGCGGTCTTGGCATGCAATGAACACGGCACGATGTACAGGTATAGTGGTGGCCCTGGCATCCTGCAACAGTAGTACAGGAAGGCAAGGACGCGACCGTTGGTGAGGTTGTAGCGGCCTTGGGAATGAACGCCGGCGACGGGACGAGGGGAATGGCGAGTTCCCAGATGGAGGAGGACGGGGCCAGCTGGATCTGGCCGGAGTAGAATGGAGGCGGCGGGGTGAGCTCGACGGAGGCGAAGCCACGGACGCAGGGGCTGTGCGTGCAGAGCAGAGGTGGGTAGTAGGAGCGGTAGGAAGATGGCCGGCGCTGGTCGTGGTCGCCGGTAGCGACCGGACACGACGGCGGGGCTTGGTGGAGCTCGGCGGCCTGGTTCCACGGACGTGGACAAGGACGGCTGTGGGCAGCTATGAGGGACCTCCTGTCCAAGGCGCAACGGTGGGAGCTCCGGCCTGGGTAGTCGAGGACGAGGCCAAGGCCGGGGAGGGAGCGGCCGGCGGAGGCCGGAGCCAGAATTCGAGGCGGCGGCTTCCATGGACGACCTCCTGTACGGGGAAAAACGGCAGCGGCGCGGGAACAAGGACGAGTTAGGAGGAGGCGCGAGCGGGAGGAGGCGCTGGTGTGGTCGCGCACGCAGGGCGGCGGAGCTGCGGGTCCTGGTGGTGGGGCCGAGGAGATGAGGCCGAGGAAATCGGGGCGAGGGGTGCATCGTGAGGGAGAGATGGGATCGAGGGAAGGGAGTGGCTGCGAGGGAGATGCGGATCGCCTCTCCCTGGTGCGATGCGGTTGTTGCGAGGCGTCATGAGGGAAAGAGCGGAGGCGATGGGATCGAGCAGAGGCCTGTCCTGCGGCTAGGGTTAGCAAAGAGTGGGCCTTGGAGGCCGGCCCAGTGGAGAGGGAGGCCCCTAGGCGCAGATGGTCCTTGCTGCGGATGGCCTATAGGCCGGCTGGGCTGGCTCCTCTCTCCTTTCTTGTAAAAAAAATAAATAAGGAAATCCCGGGCTCAGAGAAGGAAAAAGCCCAGCAAATTTGAAAAAGAAAAAGAGGGATATAAACATACCCTTGTGCTCCTGGATTTATCTAGTATTTGAATAAAATTCCTTGGAAATTTTAGAGGCTGCAATTTTTATGCAAGTTTGAAAATAACTCAAACTCAGAATAAATCCGTAGCCCAACCAAAACACTTCCAAAAGACCTGAAAATTGGAGGAGGTGGTCTTGGCACGGTCTAGTATATATAGGGACAAGTTGAACATTTTAAAGAAAGAGGAGAACGCCACTTGCAATAAATGGGTGAAAATTTGAAAGAAGGAAGAAGTGAAATGGTTTGCACTTGGAGAAGGGCCTTGGAGGAAAGAATATGGATGTAGAAAAATAGTTTAGAAACGAGAGGGATTTATAATGCAAGTTTGTTGCGGTTAATTCCAAACTAATGGAATCTTTTATATAGCTCCCTAATAATATTGAGAGGATATGTTATAAAGAGAACTCATCATGTGAATTCCCTCGATTTAAATGGACCGAAGATCCATGCAATTTATTTAATTGAGTTGCAAAAGATTTATGAGATGATGGCATGATGACATGATGCAATGCAAAAATAAAAGGGCAGGCACAAATGAAACAAACAGCGAAACCTGGAACATATGGAAGTCTTCTCGAGCATCGGTCTCGGGGCTTCGCATGTGCTACAGGGGTGTCTCTCTCCATTGCAAACAATAACACACTAGCTATCTTCATGTATCTCCTCGCCTCGCTTTTCCATCTCGGAGATGCATGCATGATATGTTCTCATAAGAAACGAAAAAACACACACTCTCTCTAATTTATCGTTTGTTGTCACTTTCTCTTTCACACACATACTCTTTTTGCACACTTACTCATTCTCCTTCACACACACTTAATCTATCTCGACTGAGGCACTCTCCTCGGTCCATAGTATATAGATTTATTGAAAAGTCAAACATCACAAAGTTTGACCATGTACGTGGAGAAAAAGAATTACATCTAGTATGGCAAACATATACCATTAGATTCACCATGAGATGTAGTTTTGTATGATGTATCTTTGGTATTGTAGATATAAACAACATTTGCGTAAACCTGATCCAAGTTTCCAAAGTCTGACTTCTAAAAAATTTACATGCACTGCATTATCGAGTGGATGGAATATCTCTTTCCCCCTCTCAGCTATCTGAACCACCACTCAGCATTATTGGGGATCCTCAATCTCTCTCAAACTTTATTGGTCAGTTTGGTTCGTGACCTGACCCTCATGCCTTGATGGTCGGTCCTGCCTGGTGTGGACGTGAGATGTAAAATATTTCTGCCTGGCCAGGCTTGTGTTGTGCTGAAGCGTTTGGTTCATGCCTGGGCTAGGCAAAGCATCAACGTCCCATCAATCAATCCATGCATCAATTATTTAATGCTAATATCCATCCATGTTGCTGTTAGCCTCGTGGCCACACGACCAGGCACGGCCAGGCATTCGAAATCGGTCGCCTGGGCCAGGCTACTTGAAGTGTCTGGAGTTCAGCCAGGCTAATTAAAGTGCAAGGGAACCCAAGCCAGGCAGGCTTTCTTTTTCACAGGGTAGCAACCAAACAAGCGTGCATGAAATCCAGCCACAACCCCAGGCTAGGCAAAAGATGCTCAGGACGCAAGCCAAACTGGCCTTATATCTCCCTGGTTCACACATACACATGTCTCGCTCGCGCTATACATATAGACCCATCCAACACTCTCCGCCCTTGTTCTCTCTCCATGTGACACGCACCCCCTAAGTACCATAATCCCTCACTCCATCATAGGCGCAAGAACTCCCCCCTCCTAAGTATGATTATCTCTTACTAGCCATCAAGAACACACGTATTGTCTCCTTCCATCCATACGTCTATCTCGATATCTCTCGGGGCATCTTCTATCGCGCACACACCTTGTCACTCGATCACCCACCCATGTAGTCCCATCATGATCTCCAGGGGATCTCTCTATGACAAACATACACTCTCTCCTCCCCATGTCTGCATTTTCTCCGTATGTCTCTCTCGACCTCTCTCCCTTGTTTGTCAGACCCCTCTTGGCCATGTGCTAGGGGTCTTGCTCTCTCGGTTCCAAACAACCACACACTATCTCCTCACCTTGCCTCCATTGTCGAAGATGCATGTGTGACATGTTTGCATAAGACTCGCACGCTTTTTCTCTACTTTTATCGTGTGTTGTCCATGTCTCTTTCACACACGCACACACACTTTTTTCACTCACTCTCTCTCTCTCTCTCTAGTTAGGGACTCTGTCACGTCCATAAGCATATGGATGTTTTGAAAAGTAAAACCTCAGAAAAGTTTGACCAGGTATATGTGGAGAAAAACATTTACATTTGGAACGATCGTTAGATTCATCACAACATGTACTTACTTCATACTATCATTTATCTTTGGTATTGTAGATATAAGTAATTTCTTTATAAACTTGGTCAAAGTTTCATAAGTTTGACTTAAAAAATGTTGGAACTACATTATCGAACGGAGGGAGTAGCTTTTTCTCTCTCTCTCTCTGCTATCTCTCACGGGCCTCCCCTCTCACTCGAACTCTCTATACCAACGGATTATACGCTCATTGTGTGAGCGTATAGCTCTGTATATTGTTTTGTTGACCGGCCAACCAATCCATATGCTGCCTTGTCAGCTCGTGTTCTGTATCTTCGTGTGCTGGCCCATGTGGCAGTGGGTGAAAATAAGTAAACTAGAGGCCCATCCGACACGCGGTGAAGTAAACAAAGTTGAAACCACTCGGGGTAGCACCCCGCACGCTAGTAAATTGAGGGCGCATTGAGGAAAAACTTCTTGCGCATGAAGGACGCACTCGCGCACAATTCACCACTACGCGGCGGCATTCATAGAAGGACACACTCGCGCACACCCAGCACACAACACACACCAGCACACGTGTACACCAGCATCGCCGCCGGTTGAGATGGACGGCGAGGCAGCCAACAAGCGGAGGCGGCTCGAGCCAAAACCGCATCCGGCGAGCCTGGACTTCATCAGCAGCCTCCCCGACGACATGCTGCTCGTCATCATTGGCCTCCTCCCCACAAAATCTGCCATGTGGACCGCCCTGCTCTCCCGGCGGTGGCGCCCCCTCTGGCGCTGCGTCCCCCTCAACCTCACCGTCAACAGCTGCCTCTGTGACGGGGATTGCAAACGCATGGCCGCAGCCAGACGCCTTGACATCCGCATGTTCAGTACCAACTGCAAGGTCCAACCCAAGTTTGACGAGTGGTTCTTATCCCCCGCCCTAGATCAGATCGAGGAGCTCAGCTTTGAAGCTGTACGATGTCGCTCTCTGCCGCCGTCCGCGCTCCGCCTCACGCCAACGCCGCGCCGCGCCAGCTTCAGCTCTTGCTATCTTCCCTAGATTAATGCCGCGCCCGCCCTTCTTCTCCCTCAACTCAAGCAGCTCGACCTCTTCGACGTTGTCATCTCGAAGAAGGCTATGGAGCACCTGCTCCGCAGCTGTACTGCACTCGAGTACCTTCGTCTTGAGCAGATCCACGGGTTCATTAGCCTCCACATCGCCTCAACGAATCTCCAATGGATTTATGTGTCTTACTGGCCCCGCAACAAGACATCAATTGGGAAGAGATCACTCCAGCTGTTCCACATTATGGTCATTGAGAATGCGCCTTTCCTTGAGAGATTGCTTGTATTGGATCTAGAAGGTCCAACAAAAATCAGGGTCATTGACACGCCGAAATTGACAGCGTTGGTGTACTCGTCTGCCAATTCTCCAAACTCTTTATTGGATCCGTAATCGTTCAAGTACAACACTCATCTTCTTCTCCGTCTTCTTGAAATTCACATTTTTTAATTTCTTCTTGATGTATTTACGACCGTCTTCCAGAAAATGATTCCCACAAGCTTGACCCAGTCCATGCGCACAGTGAAGATCTTAGCACTAAAATCTATCGGCCCCAATCTGGATCAAGTTGTTGGATTCCTTACACACTTTCCGTGCACGGAGAAGCTACTCATCAAGGTGAAACTTCTTTCCTATAAGTAAACGGTAATCACAACGTAGCTCAATTTTTTCGTAATTTTCCCAAATTACGATGACAAGTGTAGTGTTCAAAACTGCATCTACGCACTGTACCGAAAGAAATGTTTTTAGTATTTTTTCTCATGTGATCACCTGCATTGTTTTTATGTTGTACTACTATAGTAGCCTAGGCTAGTCATAGTGGAAAGTAACTTAGACTACACCAGTAACTCTGTGGTTACCCTAAGAGCAAGTACTACCTCCGTCCTGGTTTACTCTTCCAATTTTGTAGTATCAAAATTTGACCATAGATTTAACTGACAAAATGTTAATGCATGTCACTAAGAACTATATCGTTGGATTCGTATTTGAACATAATTTCAAATGGTGTAATTTTTAGTGACATGCATTGGCATTTTCTTAGGTAAATCTATGGTCAAAATTTTGTACTAAATACGAGGTAGTATTCCCTCCGTCCCAAAATTCTTGTCTTACATTTGTTTAGATACAGATGTATCTAACACTAAAATGTACCTAGATACATCCATATTTAGACAAATTTAAGACAAGAATTTTGGGACGGAGGGAGTACAAAAGTGGGCTATGTAGGCCAAAACATGTGCCAAATTCACTTGTGATGCATTTGGCATCGATGCCCCTCCATTGCTCACCTGGTGCCCCAATCTGGATCACCTACTTTGCTCTGGTGACAAATTAACTCACGCAATGAAAAAACACTGTGTGGGAGAGAGAGAGGACTGAGGCAATAAAAAAACACTTGTTTGGGATAGTGAGAGGCTGGTGTAGTTGGTTTGATTGATTTGTTTATACATGTGGGTCTGTGTGCACAGCAGTGCCAACTCTCTCACATCGCGATAGCGGTGCCAAAATCTTTTGATTTGACATCGATGCATATTATGTGGCATACTTTTGCGAAATATGGCATCGGCCACATAGTGGAAGGCAACAAATGCCCAAGCTCTTCACATGCCCCTAGTTAAATGAGAGGAAACATAAAGAGATAGAGAGAGAGAGATAGAGAGAGAGAGACAGAGACAGAGAGAGAGAGTGAAAAAATATCACTAGCCAGCCAACCCTATCGTATGAGCGAATGATATTGGTACATCTTGATGACACAGCAATCTTATGCAGCCAGTTGCTCTAATATGTTCTCTTCTTTTGTAGATAAAAAAAGACCCAAAAGTGAAAAATGTGCTGCACTATAACAATATCATCGAATGCCTTAATCTCCATCTTTCAGAAATTGATTTGATCGACTATTGAGGCAGCACATCTGAGATTAAATTGGCCAGGTTCTTTGTTCTGGAGGCAAGTGTGCTCAAGGTAATGAGGTTTGGCGTTCTCTGGCGCAACAATGAATGGCGTGCTGATCACCGCAAGCGTCTAAGCCTAAATGACAAAGTCTCCGCAGAAGCTGAATTTGTTTTTGAAACATCAAGTGGCCAGAGACTCGAAAACTTATTTTCCCATTAGTGACTTGTCAGGGCGGTGGATTTTAGTTTGTACGATAATGTTGCATCCACCTAAAGTAACGAAAGTTCTTACGTAAACTTCCTAGTAATTCCTTCTTCGAAGGTGCAGCATTACTCCTAATATTTTTAATATCAGTTTGAAACTTGTAATATTGTCGTGTCCTATTCCTGCGTTTTCAAAATCCTGCGAATCAAACAGGTCCTGAGTTGGTGATGATGTTGTGCCTCCCATATTTGACCAATAGCCATCGGATCTAGATCTGACGCATACAAACCAAGCTTCTCCATTTTTGCAAAAAGATGCCCGCACTTGTTCCCTATTTACAAACAACTCCTTGTCTCTCACAATCAGCCTTATCTCCTCCCCACCGCATCTAGAAGGCCGTGGAAAAATCTGGCGCGATGGCCGCTGCCGGAGCCGCCACCCCCAATCTTGGTGTTTCGTGCAATGCACGGGCATCTACGCACGGGAAATTATGTCGAACATGGCTAGTTGTAAGCAGGCTAGCTCTACATCCATGATGATAGTGACTGCAGATGGTGAGGCTGACTATGGTATGCCGAACACCGCGCCTATACTCAAGTGTCATCTATGGCACAGGGTCTTGTCACTTCACTGTGAGGAGCAGCATGTAATAATTTGACCAACGGGTAGTACAGTGCTAGTACTCCTACTACTACATTGGTAGTACTACTACTAGTACTAGTAGCACCACCGTCTGGATTTAGGAGTACTACCACGTCCATCTGGATTTTAGTATTTGACTAGCAATATCTTGTAATGCATGTCACAAAAAATGTACTACTCCCTCTGTAAATAAATACATGGTGTTTTATTCCTATCGGCGAGAGAACTTAATTTTTTTTCTAACTAGAGTACTAATAGGATTACATGCAATGAACTAAACATTGCATGTCATGTTTGGTAGTCTCAAGTCATTGAAAGCATGCACGGCCCACATCTCTCATTGGTTGATATGTCACGAAATAAGAAACAAGGAGGGAGTTAATGCACCGTGCCTAAGTATTTTGGGATTATTTGGTTTTCGTAAGGTGACTTACACACCATTTTTGTTTACATGCATTAAAATTTTATTAGTTAAATCAAAGGTCAAAACTTGGCGCAAAATGCAAAGGGGACCAATAAACCAGTAAACAACAAACTTCTCTCGTTTGGCCCCAACGAGAGGGGACGCAGCTTCATTGACTTACGGCAACTGCCTTTGGGTGAATGACACGTGGGCCCAGGGGGTGGCTGGCCCACCTATCATACAGCCAAAGGCAAATGCAGTAGAGGGCCGAGGAGTAGTATGAAATCCTACGCACCTACGCACGCTAACCAAGGGCAAGAGTGATCACTCGAATCGCAAGATTAGTTGACTAGAAGCTAAGCTAGACCCATGGAGGCGATGAGCGTGAACATCAGCCGGCTATGTCAGATGGTCCACGACGTCGGCCTGGGGCCCGGTACCGAGGAACGACTCCAGGTAGTATTTCTTGAGGCCACCAGGGTGAGGGGCCGCTTGGATGATAGCTTCGTCTTCTTGTTCGACGAGGTCCTCGTCGGTTTCCTCGACAAGTTCACCGTCGTCAAGAAGCTTGCGAACGACTTTGACGTAAGCCTCCAGCCAACGCACCCAGGCTCTGTGATGCCCGCCACCCTCAACGGCCACTATGGTGACAACCTCTTCGATGCACTGGTGGCCCTGCAACTGCCCGCCGTCGCGCCGGAGAATGTCCACCTCGAGGTCACGCTCACCGCGCAGCGCCTGGCGTAGCAAGACACCATCGACATAATCACCCACGTCTACGTGTAAATCGTCCACAAGGACTACTACGTGCAAGAGGAGGACGATAGGACACTGGCCTTCTTGGACCGCAAGGCAACCTTGGACGGCACTGTCAGAAGCACGTTGAGCTCGCCGCCAACGCCGCTGCTCCTCACACGTCAGTTGGTGACCCGACGCACTAGGGCATGTGGATGTCGTTGATGGATCTGTATGTATTTTTATCTTTCCGTCAAATCCATGTAGTAGTATATGATACTATAGTAATGATCTTACCTTTCGCATCAACTTCATAATTTTCATACGTACTCCATGCATGAACGGCGCCATAACCAAACTTCTCATTACCCTAGGCAAAATCGTTATTTTCTATCTATCGGTCGCGCCATGGAGCAGAACCAAATTTTACAAGTTACGAGTTCAAAAGGAAAAGCCTGCCGTGTTCGCGTCGCACCCCCACACGGTTGGTCTGGCACGCCTCTCAAGCGGGAATGCGTGCGGTGTTGCATTTTCACTTATAAGTGGGACCACAGTTGAGCAAACCAACTATCGGCAAACCCCCACCCCTCCCACCACGCGATGGCTGAGAAAACAGGAGGGAGAAGAGATGGCTGTAGCATGGACTCCAAGAAAATTGGTGTCGGATGGGACTCGTGTGGGTGGCGTGTGCCGTACTGCTAGACGTGAATGCTAGTTATGGCCCATGCCGCCCCACTATATCGAGCCTATATCGAGGTACGTAGAACAAATTTCCTGCAGTCCGTGCTCAGCCTTCCTCTATCTCTCTTCTCAGCCAGCCAGCGGACGCGCAGAGCCCATCGTCTGTTTGCTCACATGTGGCCCCACATATCAGTGAAAACGCAAGAGGACCCACTGAACCTGCACATCTTTCACCTCGACGTGCTGGTGATGAAAAACAAATCCAATAAAGATCTTCAGTGGCCGCTTTTGGAGTTACTCAAGAGTAGTAAGATCTTATTTACAGTTTAACCCAAGATGCACATCTCGTGGCTTCAAGTACCACTCTATTTTCTTTCGTGACACGACCTGGATGCTGGATGTCCCACGTGTTGGCAAAAGGAGGAAGAACCCGACCAAATCTTCGGTTGTGCTCTCAGATTAGACTAGTTGTGCTAACTTAAAATTTTTATTGTGTACTCCCTCCGTTCCAAAATACTTGACTTCCATTTATCCAAAAATGGATGTACCTATATATTAAAACATGTCTAGATACATATATATTTTGACAAATAGAAGGCATGTATTGTGCAACGGAGGGAGTAGAATGGATGCAAGTTTTTCTATTGGGAAGAAGAGTACATCCATATATTGATAGAGTGCAATTTAGTAGATGTTCTATCACTTTTAGCTAGCACAGAGGCTGGAGATGAGATTAGTGCACTTGTTGATACTCCTACTAGAATAGAGGCTAGACATGAGACTAGATGCGAGGAAGCAACGTCTACTTCTTTACACTCGAAGAAGAAAGAAGCATGCAAGATCGAGTCTCTGTAGATCAACAATGAATGCATCGAGAAGGCACTAATCCAACTTACAGGAGTAGTAAAATGTATTCTTGTGGTTCTTGTTTTCTTGGGTCATGCTTTTCTAGTCAAAATTATCGTTGGAGTTCGTGCAAAATGGAGGTCCGTTTGGGGTCGTGCGTTGGAGTTGGCCTTACAAGTGGGACCGCAGTTAAGGAAACCGACTCTCGGCAAACCCCCACCTCGCCCGCCGTGCGATGGCTGAAGTTAGAGAAACGACGAGGTTGAAGAGTTTGCTCTAGCATGGACTCCAAGAAATAATATGGTGTCAGATGGATGTCGTGGTGGTGGCGTGTGCTGTACTCCTAGACGTGAATGCTTGTTTTGGCACATGCCACCCTACGACTCCTACTACTTACTCCTACTATATAGTACTAGTATCGAGGATTCGAGGTGCTGGTTACGTACAGCGAACACATTCACATATGGCTACAGGAAAAACACCCGCCCGACGCGCGAAGCATTTGAAGCTAGTACAAATAGTGTACTACTATTGTTGATTGGCCTCATCCGATAACCTGTTGCAATGCACGTACATAATGTATTCGGAAAATATATTTTTGCCTCGTCACACCACTCACTCAGAGAAGTGACTCGAAATCCATTCATAAATTTAGTAAGTTTATCATAGGCATATCATTTTATTACATACAACAGGTCATCAACCCACATCGACAATGAGGATACATTATAAATACTAAAGTTTTCACCACACAACAAATGACAAGCAATGAAATGAACTTCAACTCAACCATTCCTCGGCATTGGAAATGCTTGCTTTGAACCACAAGTGATTCTCTGGGACGGGCCATCGATTGTCGATCTGGAAACCAACGTAGGACTGATCATCCAGGCTGAAGTGGCCTACTATATCAGTACCAGGGTAGGGAACCACCCAAATGTCCGAGGTATAGACACAGTTGCTTCTCATAAATGGTACTCTTAACATTGTGTCAACAGCTGTTGGATCGCCTTTCACCATCATTGGATAGTTTTGTCCAAGGAAGAGAGAGTTTTCTCCAAGACTATCAATTCTGTACTAGGGAGAAGGAGTTGGCGCTAGCACAATAGTCCCGAATACCATGCAATGGGTGTTGGAATAGGTCCGGAGAGTGCGACCATGGGAGACTACACCTGCTTCCTTAGCAGTAACATCATCAATGGGCTGTATACACACAAGAAGAGATGATCCATTGGAATTAGTTGCCAGGCGCCACAGAGTATATGGGCGCTGCTCGTCCTCATGCTCGTGATCATCAGCACCGTCATCTCCCCCTTGGTTATAAATTTTTTCAAGTATAGGTGGTGGGATGTTCACAGGACCTTGGAAACACAAGAAGAAGGTTAATTAGTAAAGGGAAACTTGCTAACCCGTATGCATGTGGATGAAACAATTATAATTACGGTGGAAGACAAACGTACCGAAACTACGAGGATCCCATGCAAAAATAGTGCCATGAGTGATGGCAGCAAACACAAGGCCCTCGTACTGAATTGCATCACAGTACTCATCCATGTATAGAAACTGTTTTTTGAGCAATATCCATCGAGTCGAACCACGAAGGATGGCAACAAGCTTGTCGAAGATAGCAACTACTTGATAGTTGTTGTAATTCCAAGAGCGGTTGGGAACTCGACAAATTGCTATCTTCCATAGAAGACAGTCACAATGATCGTATTTGAACGTGCGTACAATACCAGTGTGCTCAACCTCTGGGCAGTTTGCTGAGATTTTTGGAAGTGGAACCCGGTCACGAGTGTACACATTCACAAGTTCCCACTCGCAGTTGGACCCAATGTAAACAACCCAATCTCCATTTGCGCCCGCCCAAGCCTTTCCCTCAAGCGATGGCATCTTAACATCATACGTATCATTATCAAGCCGCATCAACTGGCACAGGGCGAGGCCTCCGTCATGCCGGCGCCAGTCATCAGGGTTACGGCGAAGAAGATAGGGGAGATCAAACCGCTCCTTGACTCTTAGGTTCTTTGTAATGATGTTATTAGTTGAGTCGAGAATGGGCTTGAATGAACCTGCCATGCTAGCCGAGGTGATGACGTCACACCGATCAATGAGTTCCTCCACGACGTCATCTTTCAGATCGGGGCAAGAATAACAGGGTCGTTTCCGGCCTGTTCCCTCCATGGAGAAGACAATCGAACAATGGCAGAAGAAAGGGTGAAGGGCTGAAGGAAAATGGAGGAGGGAGAGGAAGAGCGTGCGACAGCAGTTCCAAATCAAGAGGGAAAGGCGAAGAGTCAGTGGACGGTTGCGAGTTTTCCACGGTTCACGAAGAGGCGCCCCGGCCTACACGTCCGTTCGGAAATACTCCTACTACTCGCCACCGTCTCACTGATATGTTAGAACGGGACCACATGTCAACGAAACATGGTGTGTAATTTCTCGTACAAAATGCGATCTGGCCGCGTTGGCCCGAGGTGCCACATTAATTATCGACCTTTATTTTTTTAATGGCGTGCCGATCAGTTTTGAAGCACGACTAACTGGTACTGTACGCAGAGAAAATATAAACTACTCTACCACTACTCCACCTCCAGTACTAGTAGTATAAAAAAGATATATAGGCTGGAGCTTGAGCGCTTTCTTGCTAAGGGCTGCCCAATTGCTTCTCACACTACCACCCTCTCTCCAGATCTAAAAAAGACGGCCCCTCTCTCCCTCCTCACCGGTGGTCACAGATCCACCGGGGAAGAAAAGGACATGCAGCGTTGACGCACTCGTCGTCGGCGAGCGAGGTCACGCACTGACGACAAGGCCATCCTCTCAGACCTAGCTCCCGCGCGGGATGGCCTCCGTCCCCAAGCTCGCCGCAGTAGTGTGTGCGGAGGACGACGACCACGAGCGAAGCCACTTCCCGCCGACCCTCAGGTATGCAACCTATTTTCGAACCATAACCTTGTTCTATTGCCCCATCTACCACGTCGTTGCATGTGGATCTTTTTCCACTCCACCATCTTCCCAATTTGCTATCCTCTGCTCTGCTAGCCACACAGACGAAAACCATAATTTTCACTATTAAAGGAAACCCTACTTCATGCAGACTAATCCATGTCTAGGTTGAATAAGGAAATGAAAGGAGATTGTACTGTCCAAGAGAGTAGGCATCGAACCCGCATCTAGGTTGAAAAGGGGAAAATCAGTAGCTAAGGAACGAGTCTCATGTCTCTTGGTTGAAGAAGGGTAGAAAGGTATGACAGCGCAATAGAGAATGACCAGGTCGATCGGTTCGTTGTCCTCTCATAGGAAAAAGGTGGCTAAAGAGAACAAAAATGGGAGGTAATCCACATATGCTACCTGCATATTTGTTGCTCTAGGCAACCATACCTCCCTCAGCACTCTGCGTCCGTGGAGGTACATCGTACTGGTGCGCCCACTGTCCGAATGAGCCTCCCATGCTCTTATTGCCACTTTTTTTGCTGTTAGTATAACGCTAGCCATCAAGTCAAGCAATGCTACTGCTAAAGTCGTGCCACATTTAACTAATGCCGCTCTGAGTCTAATGCCACCGATAAATTTAAACAATGCCATTTAATGTCACTGGATTTTTTCAGGGTTAGTTGTTGATTGTGGATGTATTAAAGATTTTTCAGCTAAGGCATTCTAATGGTGTTGCACAGCCAGTATACCAACGATGAAACTTATTACTACCTTCAGATTTTTGCACTGTTAATGCTTATAGATTACATACCTCACTTTCATGAGATAAGTTAATTTTTTTGTACAGTGTCACCAAAATGCCAAGGCGCTGATGTCATTTTATTTTGGTTAAACTGCACAGACAATTATGAAGACAAGACGAAATGTTAAGAGTGGGCATCTCCTCCTCCGGCTGTTCTCTTGATCCGTTCGATCAAGTTTTTATGTTTGATCAATTATCAAGATTGGGATAGCAATTTTTAAGGTCCCCCCGAGTTCGAAATGATATTTACCATGGAGGTACATGGTTTGCAAATTTTTTATACTGTCATTAGTTAATAATGCTAGTTACCTTCAGACTTTTGTATTTGGTTTAATGGTGATGCACAACTTGTATACCAATGCTTTAACTTGTTACTTTTACATTTTGTATTGTTAATTCTTATAGAAACCTTCCAGTGCTAGAGTTTATTGAAAACTGTTTAGTAAAACCATTGTGCTATACCCTGTAAAGAACTAACTACTCTACTGTTGCACTAGCCACTGGATTAGTGTATATTTGTAGTATTCGAATGGTGTTGCATTAGCGTACGGACATAAATAAAGTGTGGCAAGCTTTCCCAGATATGTGCTCAATAAAACTACTACCAGTTTTTCTAAATACGAGACGTTTGGGTACTTTAAATTGAACCGCGAAAACTTCTTATATTAAGGAACAAAGGGTATAGAGTTCACTCAAATTATCCCGGTAAAGCTAGTCACACCTTTGTTAAAATTAATGTTCATTATGTTATCGGAGGAGGTATGTATGTTTGTCTCTAATGCCTGTTGACTACATACCTGACATCATGATGTAATGTTAAGTCATTTCCTTTTGTGCAGTGTCACTGAATTGTCAAGGCGGTGATGGCATTTTATTTTAGTAGAACTACACAAAATTTGCTTAAAAGAAGAGGAAAGGTCACGAATGGCTCAGTTTTTCAGAAAAAACTATGTATGCCTTCCTGACATCAGCCGTTGTTGCTTTATCTATTCCTTCAAACAGGTGGTTAGAAACAGTCTTGCTACCTTTTCCCACTAGGAAATTGGAATGCTTATATTTGTGAGTCTATGCTTCAACTAGTGCCACTTTTAGAGTAGTCACACTTTCAATATCTATGCAAACAGGGATGCTCGATTTTAGTGGAACTGCACAAAAAGTCCAACTGGTTCAACATTAGGAGCATTTTTCTCCAAACCTTTATATCCAATTGGTGGCACTATGAGCTGTTCATTACGAAGGTACATGGTTTGCTACTATCTTGCTACTCTTTTTGTACTGTCATTAGATAGTAATACTAGTGGTTTCCATGTGAATTTATTGGCAGGGTGGTACTACATTGGAGGTGCAGGACAGGATTCAATGATTGGATGCTCAATTTCGGTTGTATCAATTTCACCTCTTCCATCACTGTGAACATGGATATCCTTGGTCTGATGAAGAATAGGCGCTATATTTCTGCTCTGAACCAGCAAATCAATTCAGTATGAAATTGTCCAGGGCAAAACATAACTGTATTAGAATGTCCAGTGCAGAACATGACAGATGCTAAGCGGAAGAGACATGTTTAAACCGAAAATACAAGGTGTGGTATATGTTTACTAGCAGCTTGATATTTGTGCAGACAGAGATGTCTGCCCATTGCTATTTGGCAAACAAACAAAGTGTCCGCAATTTTGGTTGAACTGCACAAGAGAATAGTATAGTCACTGCATGCAGTGCCATTTGAAAATAGACACAGAAAGATTGGATAGTCACTTCATGGACTGCAGAAAAGTAGTACTGTACTATTTATTGGCCAACACGAGGTGCTTCATTGCTTTGGTCTGATTATACAATGGGCATCATTTTTCCTAAGTTAAAGTTTGTATTCCGAAAATAGTCTCGCGATGTGATCGAGAGAAGACCAAATCATATTGCAGTGGATGTTCCTCCATCATGTGTGGTTCATTCTCATGGTTCCAGCTGTTGGTGAAACCACTTACGTTTGCAAGAGGAATTGTAGACTTCACAAACAAATTTGTCTTTCAGTCTGTACTGAATGTTGGCCAAGAGAAGCATCCATGTTAGTAGGAAGAACACATGTTTTTTCTAGATCTTTGCTTTTGGAGCTACATATTTGTATATGATCTGTGAATCATTGAGATGCATTAACATGTTGATCTTATGTATGGGAGTCGTACTAGTTAGTTTTAGTTGCGACGCAAGATCCGAAGTGGCTGATCTTTGCTTTTGGAGCTACATATTTGTATATGATCTGTGAATCATTGAGATGCATTAACAGTTACTTATTTTTGTTCGCTCAGTGTTTACAAGTTACTGATCGATCACTAGCTAGCCTACAAATGCACTCCTGGCAGTTTTATTTGCGACACAAGATGCGAAGTGGCAATTTTTTGAATAAAATTGCCTACCTCTGATGAAACTGACAAGCTACACTATCGATCATACACGGATAAAAATTCCTGCTTCTGAAGAAGTTTAAGCCTAATTAATTCCATGAGCAAAGCAGCAAGACCAAGGCATGGCAATAATTAACGGCATGCAGAAGTTTATGCCTAATTAATTCCAGCGATTTAAGTGGCTGCATGCATGCCCTCGACTGCGGCTCGTTGCATGCTGCTTCGCATATTGCCTACGAGCGATTCTGAGTGCCTGCATGCAGCCGGCCATAATTAAGGCAGCTAACTGATGCAAAAAAGATACGCTTTAATTGTTGTGGGCTTTTTAAATCCGTGGAATCATTATTGAGAAGGAGGGAGATGATTCGAGTGCACTCGTTTAACCGCCATGCCGGCGTGCGACCCAGACGAGACGGGACGGCATAGTCATAATTTCAGTTTCTCTAGTTTTTCATGGCACGCTGGCACACTAAGCCATTATGCATTGAATTTCGATGACCGTCGCGCTACCTTCCGCCTATAAGTACTGCTTCCCGACCTTCTCCGGTGCCACCGTGACCCAACTCGCCATATCCTCATAAGCCCCCACCAGCCCGACGTCGCTCGCCACATCCGCCATGCCCCCGCCCGTCCGCGGTAGGCGACGTCGGAGGCAGTCACCGCCAGAACTAGTGTTCGGGTTTTCACTGGAAGGCAGATGGAGAGAGAGGAGGCATTCTATCTGTCTTTAGATGGCAATGCAGAGATCGAGGAGTTGTTGGAGCGCGACTGCATGGCGGAGGAGCAGGAGTTGTTGGAGCGCGACCACCTGGCGGAGGAGCAGCCTATCGCCGATTTGCACCGCCAGCGGGACATGGAGCAGCAGCGCACCGACGCTCTGAGTCGCGAGCAGAGCGCCCGCAACTGGGCCGACTACGTGGAGGCTGGCACCCGACAAATAGCCCTGGAGGCTGTCGGGCACGCACACGTTCGCGATGCCGATTTTTACTACTAGCTCGTCAAGTGGGTTTCCTGCTTGGAAGCCGAAGCTTCGGTGGACCACATCGGCATGGAAAGGGCCAACGCGCGTGAGCAACGTGCCCTATCGCACATCTTGCAAGTCCGAGGTGAGGCACACCACGCCGGTGCTGGTGTTTAGCGTCTACCACAGATGGCGGCCGGCATCGTCTAGTTAGCTAAGAGTAAGTTAGTACTTGTACGCTACTAGAGTATTAGTGGGAGTAGATAGTTAACTTGGCTATGATGGTTGTGAACATGGAAGTTCAGTACTCTATATGTGGATCAGACCTGTTACTTTGCTCTGAATGTTGAACTTTCCGTTTGAACGTATGGAATGGGCTGTTATTTTTTTAAATGGGTTGTGTTTGTCCTCCACGGGTTTAGAGGCTGACTTGTGGGCCTAGCAAGTTGACGCGTCCACAATTAGGAGATGATTGTACGTGGAGAGGATGACAGCAGGGACCTGCCAAGGTCATGGCAGTACGCAAGCAAGTGCCTCCTTATTTCAAGCCAATAAAAAATGGCTCCTCCTAGTGGATTTCTGACATCTGGGTCCCATGCCATTGTCAACGTAGTCAATAAACGAGAGAATTGCACAACGAGCGGCTGACACCAGGGACCCAGCAGCTCACCCAGTTATTTTTGTTTTGGGTTAATTTGATAAATGCCACTCCAAATCTGGTGTATCCGAGAAATGCCACTGCAATTTACAAACTTTGAAAAATGCCATTTCATGCCATTTCTAGTGGCATTTTTCGAAGTCTGGAGTGGCGTTTTTCAAAGTTTGCAAACTGCAGTGGCATTTTTCAAAGTTTGCAAAAATTGCAGTGGCATTTTTCAAAGTTTGGAAATTGCAGTGGCATTTTTATGAATCGCCATAATTGGAGTGGCATTTATCTAATTTGTTTTTGAGATGGAAGCAGGGTGTCAACTGGGCTATGCGGGACACTCTGGCCTATCTAGACAGCCTTTTCTTTTGTGTTTACCACAGACCAGCCCAGTAGTTTTTTTCTTTCTGAAAATGGCTAGCCCAGTTTTTTTGTGATTTGTCAAGTAAGTCGCTTTATCAGGCCTGTTGGGCTGCAAATCCTTCAAGACGAGGAGAGCTTCATTCGGCTGGCCGAGAAAATGGCCTATCAGTAATGAGAAATGGGTTGTACATTTTTTAAACACATCAAACTGGCAATTAGTTTCAAATATCTTTTTTTCATTTCGAGATTTTAAATTGCATTGATTTTTATGCATGGACAATTTATTGGATTTTATATTGATATACATTTATTTTTTAAATCAGTCTGAATGTGACTCGAAATTTTGGGATTAAAAACAGTTCAGACCGCATCGGCATATGCCAAATTTCATATAATTTTTTAACCATGGCCACAATATGGGCTGTAATGCTAACAAAAAGAATATGGGCTCCAAAAAACCCTTAAGAATTAGCAAATGGGCTGTAAATTATTTGAAATAATGGCATATGGGCTGTATGCTGTTTTCCATAGATTTGAGGCTTTCCACAGATGGCTTGTATACTGTTGGATGTCCATCCAATGGCCGTCGTGCTTCTTCAATCTCTGCTCTTCCTGCTCCAGCCTCTCAAACAAGCGCCGTCGGGACTGCCAGCTCCCTCCTCCCCGCGGCCGGCTGTGCTGCCGCGCAGGCCTCACCGCCCCATCGTACTCCCATTGCTGGCCTAGCCATCCCTCTACTCACCCACACCTGTTGTTATTCTCCGGCAAGGACAGACGAACCAGTAAACCCTCGTACAGTGGTACTCCCCTCCGCATGGGGAACAAAAACAACTGCCGAGTCTTCCCTCCCTCTGTGTCGTTCCCTTCCTAGGCCTCGCCTTCGTCCACTTCCCTGGTGCTCTCGGCGTGGAGTGGTCAATGTGGTCAACGACCGAAATGCATATGAAGTGGACTGTACGTGGAGAGGCTGACAGCTAGGTCCACGGCCGCGTGCAAGGAAATGCCTCCTTATTACGCGCAAAATAATGATTCCTCCACCTGACATCTGGGACCCACCGAAAGGTCCTCTGTATTTCATGAAAAAACCGTTAATGCCGCTGACAGCTCGGACCCACCAGCTATATCTTCGCACGCAAGGAAGTGCCTCCTTATTACACATAAAAAAATGAATACTCCCCCTGCTAGCTGGGACCCAGTATAGTGGGCCTACTAAGTTGACGGGGACAAACGGCTTTGTCAACTTAGTCAATATGCACGATTCTAGCTCGACTGACCGTACGATGTCCATCCAACGGCCGTAGTGCTTCTTCAACCTCTGGTCTTCTTGCTCTTGCCGCCCAAAGCAGCGCCGGTCGTGCCACCGGCTCCTGCCTCCCGTTGTCGGCTGTGCTGCCGCTGAGGCCTCACCGCCCCCATACTACTTCCACCGCTGGCCAGGCCATCCCTCC
This sequence comes from Triticum urartu, assembly GCF_056163025.1. Lineage (NCBI taxonomy): Eukaryota > Viridiplantae > Streptophyta > Magnoliopsida > Poales > Poaceae > Triticum > Triticum urartu. Next base: position 270,715,289 of record NC_141875.1, read on the forward strand.
ACTCCACTCACCCACACCCCCTGTTATTCTGCGGCGACGGCAGCGCAGCCGAACCAGTGAACCCTCGTACTCCTCTCCGCGTGGGCATCCACTGCTGGGTCTTCCCCGTCTCCGCGTCGTCCCCTTCCTAGGCCTCGCCGTCGTCCACCACCGTGGTGCTCTCGGCGCGGCATGGTCAATGTGGTCAACGACCGAATTCCATTGGAAGAATACTGTATGCGGAGAGACTGTCAGATGGGTCCATGGCAGCCGCAAGGAAGTGCCTCCTTATTATGCGGAAAATAATTATTCCTCCACCTGATAGTAGGGACCCACCGGACGCCCACCAGTATTTCGCGAAAAAAATGTTTGCCCCTGACTGCTAGGACCCACCCGAGGGCCACCATATTTCACAAAAAAAACGTTCGCCCTGCTTTCACCTCGAACCCACCGGAAGTGCCTCCTTATTACGCACAAAAAAATGAATACCCCCTGCTAGCTGGGACCCACCTTGGTGGGACGCTGACTTGTGGGCCTACTAAGTTGACGGGGACGGAGGCTTTGTCAACTTAGTCAATATAAACGATTCTAGCTCCAGTGACCGTACGATGTCCATCCAACGGCCGTAGTGCTTCTTCAACCTTTGGTCTTCTTGCTCCAGCCGCCCAAAGCAGCGCCGGTCGTGCCGCATGCTCCTGCCTCCCGTGGCCGGCTGTGCTGCTGCGGAGGCCTCACCGCCCCCTACTATTCCCACCGCTAGCCAGGCCCTGCGCGGCGGCATCCATACACCGCAACCGAACCAGTGAACCCTCATACTCCTCTCCGCGCGGGCTTCCACTGCCGCGTCTTCCCCGACTCCCCGTCGTCCCCTTCCTAGGCCTCGTCGTCGTCCATCGCCCTGGTGCTCTCAGCGCGGCGTGGTCAACGTGGTCAAGGAATGACTTCCATCGAACGTGGACTATACGTGGAGAGGCTGATAGCTGGGTCCACGGCCGCAGCAAGGAAGTGCCTCCTTATTACGCGGAAAATAATGATTCCTCCACCTGACAGCTGGGACCCACCGGACGGGCCACTGTATTTCGCGAAAAAAACGTTTACCCCTGACTGCTGAGACCCACCAGCTACATCTTCGCACGTAAGGAAGTGCGTCCGGGCAAAAAAATGATTGGCCACCTGACTGCTGGGACCCACTAGCTACATCTTCGCAGGCAAGGAAGTGCCCGACAGTCGGGACCAACCTGGTCGAAGCGTACGTAGCATTGTCATTCTGGTTGCGAACGTGTATGTACATATATGCTTTTGGATGTAGAGGCGCGCACGTGTCGTAGTAGAGGCGCGTACGTGTCGTAGTAGAGGCGCACACGTAGCATGTACACATACGTACAGCGGCCAGGGTGGAAGAAAGAAAATATGGCCATGTATGTGTACATACAGGCGGGGTCTTGAATGCCTACTCGCGCATACGTACGGCCAGGGCTTGTGTACATGGCTGGGTCAGAACGGAGAAACAACGTCGTCGTCGTGTTCATGGGGAGGCAATGGAATGCGTCGTGTTCATGGGGAGGCAACAGAATGCGTCGTGTTCATCGGGAGGCAACAGAACGAGGAACGGAATGCGTGGTCGTGTTCATCGGGAGGGCTTGGACGGAACAGGCGATGGAAACGAGGCCTGGTGTACCGCACAACGGAGGAAACAAACCTGCTACGTTCGGAATGTGGTCCTGTTGATCGGGAGGGGTCTGGCATACCGCAAAACAGAGGAAACGGACCTCCTACGGTTGAAACGGGGGTCCTGTTGATCGTTGGGGGGGTGTGGGGTACCGCAAAACAGACGAAACAGACTTGTGTTGGAGCGCTACGGTCGAAATGGGGGTCCTGTTCATCGAGAGGGGTGTGGCGTACCGTGAAACGGCACTACAAGAAATATGTTAATACGTGATGAATCTAGTCCGTCACAGATTAGTGAAAAACTGTCATGGGTGCTCATCCTTGACGGATTTGAATCCGTCATGTATATCACGTCATAATTTGATATGGTATGAGTCATGACGGTTCTTGGCCGTCATGGATCTGCCCCAGGCCCGCCCAAGCCCAATCCATTGTGACGGAACAATCCATCATGGACAAACGCCAGGTAGGATTTTGAATTCACTAATTCGAATGATGTGGCTGCCTACGTGGATACTATTTTTCGTCACGAAATCCATCATGAAGATAGGCAAAATTTAAAGGGCAGAAATTGGACCCAATATCCCATTTCTTGTGGCCTAAATTGGACCCAGTATGTTTTTAACATAATGCGTTACACAAATCCTAATGCCAATTTTGGCCCAACCAAAAATATTTGCAAGGTGTGAAACATTACAAAGTTTATCACATCCATCTGTACGTATCTACAACATAGCATCTACAACATAGCAGTTTAAAAAATCCTCTACAAAATGATAACATACAACATAGATTGAGAAAATATATCACACAACAGAGTTATGAACCAATACAATCCGTTTTACATCAACATAACATATAAAATATTGAGGCTGTTGTTATTCAGGCTCTTGCCGTCGACGCTCTTGGTGGCAACTATCATGTTGCGGCTGATTGTGATGGGCAGCACCAAGTAGCACCCTGTCCAATCTAACCTAGCATATTTACAAGAATATTAGATATTTGCATATATGAATGGATAGAAGAAATAAGAGAATTTCAACAAAAATAAAAAATGAATTACATGTTGTCCAGAATAACATTGTATCTACTATAAAACAAGAGTAAACATGTGGTTTCTTAAAATTAATCGGAAGAAAGTGTGAAAAATGAAATTCAAATGAAAAAGTGAAAAAATACACATCACAGAACTCCAAGTACTATAGCAGCAGTAGTTGAGGCCATATAAACCCGCCAACGAAATGGCATATCACTAACAAACAATCCCCCGCACGATGTGTAAACTTGTTGACACATGAACATTTGAAGTTTATGTCATCTGGGTCGACGAGCAGCGGCAATGTTTATGTTGCAACTACATCTCAAAGGGCTGACAAATAGTAAACAATACTTGCTTGCCAAGTGAACTTCAAATGGCATAGAAAATTTCAACAAAGAATATGATACAGTTTCCTTCGGAGATCTCCCACACTTAGTTTTATTCATGGAACATTAAGCTATGTATTTGTTATTAGATGAAAAGTCAAAATTTGTAATGTACTGGACTATGAAACTTGAAAATACTTGATAAACAATGAAATAATAGATAGGGAAGTGCAGCTTGAAATGATCATGCATCGTTTATATTCAATCAGGATATACAGAAAAGCTTTTCTATCATAAACCCATTGATTTTATTATCCGTGTTACTTCTGTGCATAACAATTTTATATGCTGCCGACTTGACCAGCATAGTACTATTATTTATAATAGAAACAATAATGAAATGAAATGAACCAGTATATGTTTATACAAGGTGGCAGCAGTAGGAACAAGACTTGCTCCTACTTCACGAATCAGACTACAAATTTAGTCTGATGCACGGATATATAGGTACGTCCAGACTACAAATGTGAAGTAGGAGCAAGGCTTGCACGAACCAGTATATATTTATACAAAGTGGCAGGAGTAGGAACAAGGCTTGCATGAATCAGACTACAAATTTAGTCTATACATATCTTAAAAATTACTTTACGTTAATGAAGGTACAAGCTGAATCAGAACACATGTAGAAGCAATCACGGATATAGGTACAGATGCTGAAACCTTCCAAGACACAAGCGAGAAGATAAATTGGATTGTTTTTTTATATAACATCAAGGTCTAGAAATGCACAAAGATATTCAGTGGTGGACATTGTGAAGACAATACTATTTTTTGTCTAAATTTATGAAATGAATAATCTGATTGTGTTAGGTAGTTGTCAAGCATGTCTTACCATCAACGCTGTGTGCATCTATGCATTCTAGTTGTCCTATGCTTATGCCAGCTACTGGACTGTAACTTCGACCAATTTTTCCAACATAACCCGTGTCCTCTTTGCTCTTTGCGCTATCTTTACTCCCTTTCACTTTCAAAAATATCAGAATAAGTGAGGATGGATATACAGTTGTTTGCCAACACTCAGTTCATTCACAACCATGTTTGTAAGGCAACAAAAACAAAGATGTATTTTGTATGCCCATAGTTTTACACAAGTTTCAGCCATGAGATGAAGGTTCCTCCCTGAAAACCAGCTAAGGCCTTGTACAACTTACTACAACTAGATCAGAGAAGCACACGATCTCACTTTAAGGAAGAGACAGAATAACTTATCTCAGATGACCCAGCTACGCAGAGCCGAATAGTGGGCGCCTGTCCAACGCTTCAGTCCATGCATGTGAGGCCGCGGTTGGGGGTAGCGGAACCCACTGTTGGTTCCATGCCGCCGTCAGGGAGGAAGAAGCAGAGGCCAGAGGTTGGCCGTGCCGCTGCGATCCAGTATGTGCGCATGAGATGTATGCCAATCAATCAAAGGAACTTGTTAAATACACACACACACACAAATCCAATCATGTTTCAGTGGTTTGTCATGTCATATTCAGATTCAGAATAAGCTAATAGAACCCAGTACAGCAAGAAACTGAACTTGCTTATGGAAATAACTCCTTAAGTTAAAGCGTTAACCATCAAGATTTTTTAACATTTGTGAAGCACGTCTGTACATTGAGAAAGTAAGATTAATAGCAAATCGAATAGCAGGAAATGAAAACAAGTGCAGCTCTAGCAGTCTACCGATATGGCGCTCTCGTTGCATTGAAATTTTATTCAGCTGTTTCAAAATACCATTTTCTTTTTTATCCCATGTGTAGATATTTCTTTCGGGGGCGTTCAATTTTTATCCAAAACCACCGACTAACCTAGACTGAAATATTTGCGAACTCAATTTCAGATCGATCCCCTCAACCTGTTCTATTCTGTTCTAGCTGTAGAATTAGGGAGCCACAGACCGAAATCAACGAAGATACTGATTCGTGGAAATTATTTGGGGTTACATAAGATAAAAGATGAACTGGGCTATGAGATTAGTCCAAAGAAAAATGAAAAAAAAACAAGAACAGGTGGATCTTGAGTTTCGGTGTATGGGGAAGGCGGGAGATCAGACCTCATGGACGGGGAGGAAACGCGATGCCGCTGTGTTGCTGCCTCCAGTGAGCCAAGCAGTAGACCGGTCAGTGCACGGCCACTCCGCTCCAACAAGCCGGCGTCGGGTTTGACCTCCATGCCGGAACAACGCAAATGTTCACAAAGCTAAGAGGTCCGCCTGAATTGAATTGGATTCAGTTCGATTCTTCGCTGGAAAAGTTAGTAGATGTGCTAGTACGTCCTTACCAACAGAGGGAGGAAGAGTCATGGGAGCCAATCCAGATCCAGTAGAGACGGACGAGAATTTCCTTCGCTTCCAGGTGTGCTCCGGTTGGTTCCGTTGGAGGAGCAGGAGCAGGACGACGGGCAGGAATAGGACGGTGGCGGTGCAAAGGAGGAGGATACGATGACGTGGCGCGGGCAGGGCAGGAAGTTGCTAACTAGAGAGGGCTAAGATGGGGGCGGCGGCGGAGGAGGAGGAGAAAGGGTGGGGCTATCTCTAGGGTTAGGTTTTATATACGAGGAATGGTTTAGGGCTTCAGGCGGGCTTAGGTGGGCTTGTGGGCTATACTAGTCTGTCCATGACGGTTTCAGAAACTGTCACCGCAAATCCGTCATGTATTAACACATTTCTTGTAGTGCGGGACTCCACGGGATACTGTTCATCTCCACCGTCGACCTCCTCCAGCCTCCACGGGCTACCGTCGACCTCCTCCAGCCTCCACGGGCTCCTGTTCATCCAGCCTCCACCGGCTACTGTTCAACCACCCCTCCACGGGCACCCCTGCACCGTCTACTGTTCATCCAGCCCTCCACACCACGGGGTCCTGTTCAACCACCCCTCCACCGTCTACTATTCATCCAGCCCTCTACCACACCACGGGGTCCTTTTCATCCAGAGGCAACGCCACCGCTCACTGTTCATCCAAACCCCCCGCAATGCTCACTGTTCATCCCAGAGGCAGCCCTCAATCGGCTTCAGTTAGCAACAGTAGCGAAGGAATCGCTCGATCGGGTTCAGTTAACAGCCATCGATCGACCGCTCGGGTTCAGTAACGCGTAGCCTGCAGTGTAATCGCTCGGGTTCAGTTAGAGCCCAACGCCTCGCTCGGGTTTAGTTAGAGCCAATGCCTCGCACACACGCGCGTACGTGTACAAGAGAAACGCACATCGCTCGGCCCCCGACCTCCCACCGTAACCGGTAACTCCCCGAAATCCCCCCCTCGCTTCTACCATGGTTTTTTCCGTCATGGACGACCCAAAGAATGTCATGCAGCTGCGTCTCCAGCCCGCCCAGGACAAAACGCCCATTTTTTGTCATGATTTTTTGTCATAGAAGTAGGAGCCCACCACATCTATGATGATACTGGGTTTTGTCACAATTATCATCACAGAAGTGTCATATGTATGACAGAAAAAAAATTCGTTCGGCCCATGTCACGGATGTGTCTTTTTTTGTAGTGCTAGATCTAACTACAATACACGAAATCCGCGGATCAAATCCAACAAAACTTCATCACACCAACAAATCACAAAAATTTTTGGGGGGTTATTTTTGTGGGGAATTTTCGAATTTGGGAAAAATCAACAAAACAAGGCTAGAAAACAAAGAGGGGAGGCTCCGAAATCATGATCAACATGGCTCATGATACCAAGATGATGTAGGGTGGAACCCTATACGGCCGATCTTTCATGAAAGGAGCGGATCCCACGATGAACACGAAGAACACAAGGGGAAATCATGAAGCGAAACACAAGATAATCACTCAAACCAACGAGATTAGGTCACACATATGCTAGATCCTCGAAATACAAAAGGAGATTGAAGATCCACGATCAACAAGGGACGATACAAAGGTAACTGGTTCTTCTCCGAGAGGAGGTCTTGAGGTCTTCCCGTTAGGGGTCTTGAATCCAAGTGGATCTTCTCCGAAGAGGTGATGGTCCCTCGCAAAGGAGTAGATCCGGATAGATGAGCGAAGCTCTATCTCATATATGAGCTAACAAAACGCTAACCCTAGAAAGAGGTAGGAGGATGAGTATATATATCCTAGGGGGCAAAGGGGTACATGGGCCTCAGCCCTACACTGTGCGCAGACACGGGAGGCCGGATGTTCGGGCGTCGAGCCGGATGTCCGGGCTTTCATGATGGGCCGAATGTCCGGGCTGGAGGGGCCGGATGTCCGGGTTGGAGGGGCCGGATGTCCGGGCTGACGGGGTCGGTCTTGAAGCATTTAGGATGGAGGGCGCCGGAATTCCGGGCTTGGCCGGGCTTGGCCAGATGTCCGGGTTAAGGCCGGATGTCCGGGGCCTGTAGGTACTTGGCGGCTGTCGTGGAGGACGCTCAAGGGGCCGGTTGTCCGGGGTCATGGCCGAATGTCTGGGTCCTGGAAGCTGCTCTTGATTCCTTCCGTTTATTCTCTTCATCCGTGGACTTGGAGACTTGTCCGTCTTCACGTGCATCTTCGGGAGGGTCCTCTTGGTACCTAATCATGCACAACATCCCGGACTTAGGTAGTAGCCATATCTTGAGTGGATCATATGTGTTATTACTAAGGAAGGAGGTCACCTCGGTCCCGAGAGCTCTAGCTGTAGCTCGTGTCATAGGTCCTCTTGGCACTTGGTGAGACGACGATAGGTCCCTGGGGATGACCGTAGGTTCTCCACATCATATCTACCCTCCAACGGTGGAATATTCAATTTTAGTTTAGGAAGATGTTCATGATCTTGTACCTCAGGTGGTGGTGCAGCCCTACCGTTGCGATGATATGCATGAGGACGACCTAGTGGTGGTGGTGGTGGTGGTTGCACGTAGTTCTGATTTTGATCAACCTCATCCTCGTAATGGTCCTTCACCTCTACAGTAGCAGCAGGAGCTACAAAAGCATCAGCAATAGGTACAGCGGCACCAAAATTTTGACCAGGCTCAAGGGGAACGTGCAATGCTCGTCCCACTTGATTTGGAAGCCGATGTTGTTGTTGTTGTTGTTGTAGAGGTGCGACAGGTGTAGCGGGCGGTGGTTGTGGAAGACGCGCGAGTACTTCATCGAACTTGGTGTCCAACTTGGTGTCAATTGTCTCCTCAACGTCATCAATCCTCTCCAGTGCCTTTCCGTAGGTGGCCATGACGTCTTCCACCTGTTGACTCAACATTTGCTGAAACTTATCATGAATCTCCTTCTTCGACATGTTCTCCCAGTCAATCTCGTAGGCTTGTGGTCCTGCCATGGTTAGCAGCAATAGAAACACATAAGAATATGATCCTACAGACTACTAGAAAGTGGCAGTGTGTCACAAATCTGTCAAGCAAATCTCAAATTCTTATCAGTTCTTACCCAACAGCAGGTGGTGATCGGCAACTGTTGTTGTCAAAACTCTCAAAGCTTGGATAGAGCGATTACCAGGGAGAGTCAAACGCATGACGTATATGTATGTGGAGCTAGGAAGGCTTATAATATGGTAGCAAAATGGGTGATCAATAATCAATTCAAAGATGAAAAATTGAGTAAACGCTAAACGATGGTACTGTGCTGGTCCTAGGCTAGACCGTACTAGAGACGTGATCCTAGAACACTAACAAAAGCACAACGTGGCACGTAAACAAGGGAAATCTTTTTTTTCGCTCCTCTTTTTTTCGCAGAAAATCACTATAATGGCGAGTGTCTCAAAACTGTTCCCAAGTCAAATTGACAGGATAGGCAAGAAATTTTTTGACTTTTTTTTGAGAATCAGGGCATCGACGACGAAAAAGTGCGACAAAAAATCACTATGATGGCAAGTGTCTCAAAAGACTCAGAATATCCTAAAAACAGGATTGGGAAAAATATTTTCGCCTGCCAAAATTTTGGCCTAAAAACTGCCTGGGGGTCTCCAGACACTTTTTTTTGAAACCTACTCAGGAAAGGAAATATGAATCAGAAAATAGATGGATCTCAAAAACAAACCTAATATGAAAAGAACTCGGATTGGTTGTGGACTAGTGGATGTATATGTGGACTCGGATCGGTGGTGCACAAGCGGATGTATATGTGGACTCCGATTGGTGGTGGACATGCGGATGTATATGTGGACTTGGATTGGTGGTATACGTGGACTCGAATTGGTGGTTGACAGGCGGATGTATATGGCAGTGGTAAGGAATATGTTGGTGGTGGTGGTATATGGTAGGAGCGATGACGATAGTGCGGAGGTGGTGTGACAACTTGTGAATAGAACTCGAAACTCTAAGGGAAACTAGACGCTAAGAGCAGCAACCGCAAATTCAACAAAGCAAAATAATGAAAAGACTATGCAAAGGCTCAGATTGGTTTGGATACGATGAACTAACCCTAATGTTTTTTGGCTTTTTCATGGATTGTAGGTATGAAGAATAGACTCGATCTAAACTACAAAAAACTATTAAATCTCACCGAGCCACCTGGAAATCTGATACCACTTGATAGAGGCAAAGGTGTCCCATCTTTTGATGAGATAGTGATTATCATTTCAGAGGAGTAGACTTTCACGATCCGACTATGAACGTGCAAGGACGTCGCGCCTTAGCAATCGCTAAACCAACTCTGAGAGGTTATTGACCACGCCGGAGCATAATCAACCTGACCACAAAGGTCTATTTCCTGCAAGCAACTGAAGAACAAGCAAGAAACTAAGATTGCAATCTAGATATTGCGAATATAAGATGAAAGCTTGACATCTTTGTCTGGTCGTTGAACACAAACGATGTACACGAAGTTGCAGCTATGGCGTACTTTTAATCTAAACAAAACCCAAAGTCTATACAACGCCCTAAGGGCTGTATATATGGAGGAAGAGGGGGGGGGTATTTGTGGCCCTTGGGGGAGGGGTCCGAAACCAACCCTACCTCTTATTTCCCCACACATACGGACTCTAAAAACAGTCTATACTTATGTATTTCAAAATTACATGGGCCTGGCCCAATAATAAGGTGACGCAACACCTATAATAGCCTCTGGACAAAATTTGTGAAGTGGCATCTTGTATATTTCATCCAAGACTTCATGCACTCATTATGATGGCTTCATAGTCCTGAATCATCACTTGAAACTCCATTCTTGTTTCCCTTGTTCATGTCGTCATCTCCATACATGTTCTTGCTCCCATGTTCATCCTTCTCCAAGCTAGGCCCTTCATTTGTAAGCAAAACAAATGTATCCAATTTAGGCAGCATCATATTCTCATGAACATTATAGTCATTACCAAGAAATGAAAGTACCCGGTAATTTAATTGGCGTGCACGAGCTCTAGTAATTGGTCAAGTATGTATAGCAGTAGGGGCTGTGGGTGTAACATTGGTATTGATGTCCTCATCAGAGAATGCATGGGAAATCGATGGTGGTGCACCACTAGTTGTCCGTCCGCTCAGGATCAAGGGGATCAAATGTATTTTCATGTCTAGAAGCTTACGTGTACAGCCACAAGACAATATGGACTCTGGCTTAGTTGAGTAGATAGTGTGACCCCTTCCGTTATAGGCTGGCTAATGTAGAATATGTAGGTGTACCAGCCTATCCGTGGGTTAAGGGGGAATACTTTCGAAAGACTATGTCTCGATCATGGAGGTGGTCGAGTCTTGTGGGGAAAAGTGCGCAACTTGTGCAGAATGTTAAATCTAACCGATTAGTCGTGTCCCCAGTTACGGACATCTTGAGCATCTAGTAGTGGAAGTGCCGGGAGATCTCATCACCCTTAATTTAAACAATTGGGTTTAAATGAAACTTGGGAATGGATTGATTTGGGGTTGCCATCTCAATCTTATGATACTTTCTTGTAGAAGTAGAGTAAATTATTTTATGATAGGGAAAAATTGGCTTTATGCAAAGTTAACTTAGAGCCTTTCTACCAGCAAAATTGCATGTACAAATAGGTTCACTATACTCATGATGTGATATGCCAGTACATTCAATGTACTGACCTGCATGGCTGCAACGTCTAATGTTGCAGGAATTTCTACGATGAGTAAGGGTTACGATGTACACTCAACTTGCCGTTGGCATTGATGGGACTCCACACCCGTTTGATTGTTTCCGCAGAGACTTATGAGGTATATATATAGTGTTACTATTCATCATCCACGGTGCAGAATAAGTATTTCTTCACTCGAGGTAATCTTATGATCATTTCATAATTAAATTACGTTTAGAATTCAAATAGTTACATTCCTATTGATTCACTACGTAAAATTTGACATAAGAAAATAAAAATATAGGTCATAAGACAAGAAAATTTGTAGCTTATGTGTATTTTAGACTATGTTTTTATGTTTTTAATTTTACATAACATAAAATATTTTTTAACGGTGATTATATATTTTCTTACGATCTCTTTTTACGTCGGAAATAAGACAAAACTTACGGAACGTAAAATTACGGTGCATCGATGGTAAAATAGAGGGGGTGAAGAATAACTATTCCTCAACCAGGGTGACGAGCAGCTTTTACATTATTTAAACATGTGATTGCACTTTGATATATACATGGATGTACTGTGTGTGCCAGGCTGCCAGTATAATGATCCAAGGATGGCACAGTTACACAGGGGCTTGACCGCTTGAGGCCAGGTCGCTACATCCACACCTTGTCCTCAAGCAATGTGTTTGATGAGTTTGTTGCCATGAAGATCTTGAACAAGACTGCCAAAAATGCTCTAGCTCATGTCCAATGGTCAAAGAAAGGCTCACTAATGTAGATTTGAAGGCCAAGGAAATTCCGGAAGAAGAAGAAGAGGAGGAAGAAGAAGAGAGTTGCCACGAAGGCACCAAATATGCTTACCATGAGCACATGGCTCTTGCGTCAAGGAAATTTTGGGGCAACAAGAGAAACTCATGGCTCAACTTCTCCAAGAACAACTCAAGTGGCTCTGACGGTGTCCTGGACTAGGGGGTACTCACAATGTCATCTCCCGACCAGCTGGATCGGGCCAAGGACCCCCATGGTGGTTCACTTATGGGCCACTTCAAGCAGCCCATGCCGCATACTAGGAGGATTCCACAAGACTTGGCGCCCAAGACAAGGACTCCTCTAAACCCTAGGCCTCTAGTGTTATATAAACTGAGGCAAGGCTAGTCAATAGGGGATCTCATATTCATTACTACAATCTTATGGTAGATACATGTACTTTGTACTATCCCCCATATGAATACAATCAAAAGCAGGACATAGGGTATTATCTCTTCGAGAGAGCCCGAACCTGGGTAAAATCATGTGTCCATGTTACCATCATTCCAAGACGCCTAGCTTAGGACCCCTACTACGAGATATGTCGGATTTGACACCGACATTGGTGCTTTCATTGAGAGCATGCTGGCAGTCACCACTGCGCGATGGAAATTCGGATCATCTCTGGCGCGATCTACGCATCGGAGCCGAGCTTTATGGTCGATATCGACATCTTTGTCGCAGGCTCGACTGATCACCTCAGCTGGACCGAGGACCACGCTCCACATTAGATCATCAAGATCAGACGGGTACTTTCATCATCATCTGCTCAAATCTCAACTAAGACCATGGAAAAGTCATCCATGCAGCCTGGGGGCTCATCGTCAACATTGCCCTTGTGCGATCGCATAGTTTTTTCTCTACAGCAGACTTGTTTTCGCTGCCACCATCTCCTCGGTAGTCGATTTCACAAACCCTTTGGTGGAATTGTGTGCAATTGAATATACAACAACCTTGTAAAATTTCGCCGGCTTCCGATGGAGGAATGTCCGGCGATCTATGATATATTGGAGGCCCGTTGAGTCTGGACGGGAATCTGGACAAGTTTAGGGCGTCGTCTCCAGAGCCTAGCACCGATGTTATTTTGAAGATCCAACCATGCATCTTCTGTGGAATTGCCATATCTACCACCTCTCAAAATTTCAGCTTGATCCGACCGTTCAAACTCCGAGAACCTTCCGATTAGTGCATCACTTTTCAGATCTGTTTTCTACGCGAATACGAATTTGACCTGAGTTCATCTTTCTTCATGAATGGGATATTGGACAATATTTTTGGAAGAATCTCTTTCTAGGGTATCGTGTTTTGTTTCCGAACACATGCTCGCAAATCTTGCTCCTTTTTGGAGGTAATCTTCGCCGTCGTGCTGGTGTCAAACCAGCCCTTGCTCCACGTATGCCGACCTGCGCTAGACAGATCGTCGCTTCATCGAGCCGAGTCTGAGCTTATCAGATCATCAGCTCGGCAAACCGAACAAGAGTTCGGCATCGCTAAGGCTAAATCATCACCAACCCCATCGCCCGACGGATTGCACGGGTTAGGCGCGCCGACATTGCCGCTCGGTCACTTCATCATTCCGGCATTCACCGCGTCACAAGTTATGACCAGCATCGGCATGGCCGAGCCATAGCTTCTTCAAACCGATGTATGCCACGCCGAACCGCTTCAACACCTCGACTGGCACGACAGCTGCAACGTCACCTTACCGACCTGCTCCGTCACCTCAGCTGGACCGGGAGCTTCACCATCTCTTCATCAACCTACTACGGAGACTTCGGTGTCACCAGCCGACCAGCTTTGTCACATTTGTCAAAGGAGCAACTTAGTTTTACCTCTCATCTCTTCTCTTCCGTTGTTCCTCCGGTGCCATTCTAGATCTCGGGACAAGATCCTCTCATAGTGGTGGAGTGTTGTAACACCCCGAGACCGATGTGCCAGGTGTCCTCTAGTTTTTCGCTGTTGTTGTCTTGTCATTGCTTGCGTGTCATGCATTGCATATCATGTCATCATGTGCATTTCATTTGCATACGTGTTCGTCTCATGCATCCGAGCATTTTCCCCGTTGTCCGTTTTGCATTCCGACGCTCCATTCTCCTCCGGTGATCATTTCAACCTTTCTTTCGTGTGTGGGGGTTAAACATTTCCGGATTGGACCGAGACTTGCCAAGCGGCCTTGGTTTACTACCGGTAGACCGCCTGTCAAGTTTTGTACCATTTGGACTTTGTTTGATACTCCAACGGTTAACCGAGGGACCGAAAAGGCCTTGTGTGTGTTGCAGCCCAACACCCCTCCAATTTGGCCCAAAACCTACCAAAACCCTCTCCATCAACTAGAGCGTTCGATCAGGATCGCGTGGCCGAAAACCGCACCTCATTTGGACTCTCCTAGCTCTCTCTACCTATAAATATGTGCATCCCGTCTAAATTTGCGGTCTAACCCTAGCCTTCCCCTACCTCGCGCCACCGAACGAAAATCCCCGCCGACGGACATGTCCGCCCTCCACCTCTCTCCGGCAAGTGCCATCGCGCCACGTCATCCTGCCGCCGCCAACCAACCGGAGCGCGCCACCTCACCTCCCGCCGCCCTCTCTCTCTCCGCCCCGCCGCCGGGCCCGAGGGAGCCCAGATCGGGCCCGCCCCGGGCCAAATCGGGCCGTCATCGCCAAGCGCCTCGCGCGCCTGCCCCGCCGCCCGGCTCTCCACCTGCGCCGCCCCGCTCGACGGCCGCGCCACCCACGCCGCCACAGCGCTCCGCGCCGGCCGCCGCACCTCCTGTCGGCGACGAGCTCGCCGCTGCACCACCGCGCCGGCTGCCCGCGCCTCGCCGGAGCTCGCCGCCACCGCAGCGCCTCCGGCCGGACCCTCCTCACTCCGGCGAGCTTTCTCCCAACTCCGGCACCGTCTTCCTCTCCTCTGGTGACCTTCCGGCGAACCTCGTATGGCGTGCCCCGAAACCCTAGATCCGTTTTGGGAGGTATAATTTCTACTAAGTCCTCGAGATTCCCAGTTTCATATGGCCATGTTCATCATGCTATAACTTTGCATCCGTAGTTCCGATTTGCGCATATAGCATATCAAAATGTTCATCTCAGAGAGCACATCATTTCATCATTTTCATTTGAGTTCATCTTGATGCCCGAATTCTGTTGGAAGAGGGCTAGTTGAGATAATTGTCAGATCTGCTGCTCCATTTAGATATTTGTCATTTTTGCCATGATTATTGTGTGCGTGATATGCCCCTGAGCTCTACATATGTTTTGTTATATCTTTTGCCATCTATCCAGAGGTGCAACCCATGTATTTTTGTGATGTGTGTGGTTACTAGCACAAGCTTGCAAAGTGAGGCACTTGGTAATGCTGATTTCAGGGACTTAGTATTTCCACTAAGTCCTTGATCTGTTTATCTTATATGGCTATATGTTCATGTTGTTTCCTAATGATCCGTGCCTCTTTTGAGGATGATCAGTAAGGATGTTTTGTTAATCTTGTAGTGCTCTATCCATCCATGTCTTTGTTTGCAATTATGGAGCACCCGAGCTTGAGTCAATCGAGCTCTACTTTTGTCATTTCGTGAATCTGGGCAGATTGTCTACTTGTTAGCGATTTTGCCGATGATGTTGTAGTTGATCCGTGCATGCTATGTTATTGTTCTTGCTATGTCTAGCTTGTATTTTGTGTATTCTTGATGGGCGCATGCTTATATTTTCATGACTTGCTCTGTAGTGAGTGCATCGAGCTCGTAAACATGCCTACTTGATATCTGTTTTCAGCATGCTCCAGTTTTCACCAAGTCTGAGAACTAATTATGTTTTTGCCATGTTCACATGCTTGCAAATGTATTTTCTGATCCCTTTTGGCTCAAGGTCACTAAGGGACTTTTGTTAAGCTCTTTGAGTAGCTCCATGCCATGCTTTACTTTGCCATGTTCAGATCCTGTAGCATATAGTTTTCATGCTCCCAAAAGTGCTATATGATCCAAAATTTCAGACAAGTGTTAATTTCACTAAGTCTGAGATCTGTTTACCAAATGCATTTTTGCCATGCTTGTTTGAACCTGTTAATGGATGAATTGGCCGTATCTCAGTGTTCATCATTTTTTAAGCATCATGAGTGGATCCCTGCCATGTATTTTGTTGTCATGTTTGAGTGCTGTAGCATGTTCATCTTGTTGCATTTAGATGGCTACTTGCTGTATATCGCAGACCGGTGCCATATTTGAATTGATTGCCATTTCCAAACCGTAACTCCGATTTCGGTGTTCTTTATATAGTTTTCAAGCGATTTAATCTCACCTTTCCAGTGGCACACTTGGATTTCCAAGTTCAGGCTAGGTTCATGCATTCCTTGTCACATCTTGCATATGCATCCCGCATCGCATCCCGCATAGCGTACCATCCTTGCATCATATTGTTTGAGCCTTGCACGTGGTTGATTATGTTCCGTTTGCTTGTTTGTCTTGTTTGGGTAGAGCCGGGAGACGAGTTCACTAACGAGGAGCTCGTTGAGTTTGCTTTCGAGGATCTAGTCAACTCTGACAACTTTGCATGCAAGATGATCATACCCTCGAAATCACTACTATCTTTGCTTTGCTAGATGCTCACTCTTTTGCTATGCCTATGCTACGATGCCTACCACTTGATTTCAAGCCTCCCAAATTGCCATGTCAAACCTCTAACCTACCATGTCCTAGCAAACCGTTGATTGGCTATGTTACCGCTTTGCTCATCCCCTCTTATAGCGTTGCTAGTTGCAGGTGAAGATTGGAGACCGTTCCTTGTTGGAACACTATTTACTTGTTGCGATGTCATTATATTGCCATGTTATCTTAATACATCTATATACTTGGTAAAGAGTGGAAGGCTCGGCCTCTCGCCTAGTGTTTTGTTCCACTCTTGCCGCCCTAGTTTCCGTCATATCGGTGTTATGTTCCCGGATTGTTGCGTTCCTTACGCGGTTGGGTTATAATGGGAACCCCTTGATAGTTCGTCTTGATTAAAGCTTTTCCAGCAATGCCCAACCTTGGTTTTACCATTTGCCACCTAGCCTCTTTTTCCCTTGGGTTTCCGGAGCCCGAGGGTCATCTTATTTTAGCCCCCCCGGGCCAGTGCTCCTCTGAGTGTTGGTCCAACCGAGCGATGTCCGGGGCTACCAGGGGCAACTCTGGGCTGGCCTACCCGACGTCTTGCTCATCCGGTGTGCCTTGAGAACAAGATATGTGCAGCTCCTATCGGGATTTGTCGGCACATCTGGGTGGTGTTGCTGGATTTGTTTTATCCTGTCGAAGTGTCTTGAAGAACTGAGGTACCGAGTCTGATCGGAATGTCTCGGGAGGAGGTCTATTCCTTCGTTGACCATGAGAGCTTTTCATGGGCTATGTTGGGACACCCCTGCAGGGTTTTGAACTTTCGAAAGCCGTGCCCGCGGTTATGGGCAGATGGGAATTTGTTAACGTCCGGTTGTAGAAAACCTGAAGTTGACCTTAATTAAAATGAATCAACCGCGTGTGTAACCGTGATGGTCTCTTTCCGGCGGAGTCCGGGAAGTGAACACGGTGTTGGAGTTATACTTGACGTAGGTTGTTTAGGATCACTTCTTGATCATACTTTCTCGAACGTGCTTTGCCTTCTCTTCTCGCTCTCATCTGCGTATGTTAGCCACCATATATGCTAGTCGCTTGCTGCAGCTCCACCTCATACTTTTACCTTACCCATAAGCTTAAATAGTCTTGATCGCGAGGGTGCGAGATTGCTGAGTCCCCATGGCTCACAGATACTTCCAATACCAGCTTGCAGGTGCCGATGAGTCCATGCAGATGATGCAACCAAGCTCAGGAGGAGCTCGATGAAGATCTTGTCCTTTGTGTTGTTTTGTTCTAGTTGATCAGTAGTGGAGCCCAGTTGGGGTTGATTGGGGGGACCTTGTCGCATTTGGGGTTCTTCTTTTATTTTGGTTCCGTAGTCGGACCTTGATTGTATTTGGATGTTGTAATGCTTTATTCATGTATTTGTGTGAAGTGGCGATTGTAAGCCAGCTATGTATTTTTTCCCTTATGTATTACATGGGTTGTGTGAAGATTACCTCACTTGCGACATTGCTTTCAATGCGGTTATGCCTCTAAGTTGTGCTTCGACACGTGGGAGATATAGCCGCATCGAGGGCGTTACAAGTTGGTAATCAGAGCCTTCCCCGACCTTAGGAGCCGCATTGCTAGATCGTTATTAGCGGCCGAGTTGTGTCTAGAAAAAAATGTTTCGAGTCATTTAGGAATTATATATCGGAGAGTTTAGGAATTCTTTTTTACTTCCCAGTCTCCTCATCGCTCTGGTAAGGCATCCTGACGTAGAGTTTTGACTCTTCTCTTCTCAAATTTCACTAATTTTTTTTTAGGATCACGCGGGTATCTTGGAATCGTTCCGATGGTTTTATGATGAGAACATTGTCTTGGTGCCTCCTGTCAGGGGTTTTGTGGAAGTGTCCCGGGGAGTTGAGCTCTGAGGTGTTGTCATCATAATTTTATCGTTGCAGTTCTGGAATACCTGAGTTTAGTACGCCGACATCGAAAATCTCTTTTATGGAGTTCGTTGGTGAGATAACCTCGATGCCACCCAGTACTGGGGCGGGAGTTCGGGAATATTGCCATAACTCGTATAACGGATGTTTTTCGAAGGTTGAGGTAGATGATTTCCGAAGGTTTCTTGGTTATGTGTTGAAGGATGGATACAGCTGGACGTAGGATTTGCTAGTTTTGGGTGAGATATTATGCTTTCCCTGTATCCCCAACACCTGATTGCATAACCAGAAAGGTTCGGGAGTTTCATAGGTGGGAATTCAAGTAGCTCTTAGGATATCTTTCCGACAGATGTATGATATGAAATTGGGGTTCGACGTCTAGTGGTCCGCCTATTCACGGTCGGTTTTACAGTGGTCTCGTTGTGTCTTAAAGAGTCCTTGGCTATGCCGACACGGGGACGCTTCGTATGTCATGTGCACTGCCTTGTACATGATGGTGCTGTACGATCGAGCCCGTGTAGGCCCCACCACGAAAACTTCGGATGAAATCTCTATCATATGTTTGTTTCGGCTTATTCTGCAAGCCAATCCTTTGTTTTGTTTTTTTGAGTTGTGGTATTCGAGTTTCTTCGAAGTCAAATGTTGATTACATACCTTGTCCAAGTGGTGTTCTCATATTCCTATGTGAATACTAATCCTTCTCGATCATCGAGTTTGCCATTTCAATTTCTTTTTCACCGGCGTGTTTCTCTTCAAATGGATCCGATCATTTCTACAACCGCAAGATCAAGTATCAGTTCTTCTCAACGGTGTTCGTTTCACCCATTCCAAATTGTCTTTGTTTTTTCCCACCATCCCTCCCTTTTGCTTTTCTACAAGGATTCAGATCTCTTAATCAAGTATCCATATTAGTGATGTGAGGTCTCTCCATTCTTTTCTATCAATATTCTTATCCGGTGATTCTCATGAAGATTCTAACGGAGCTTCAAGTTCGTCTCTCATCACTCGTTTTCTTCTCCGATGGATCCAATTCAAGCTTTCGGTGTTGTTCAGATTCTTTTCCGTATTTCAAATGTTTTCTCATACCGGTGCACCTTATATTCAGTCATTCCACGCTCGTTATTCTATTGTTCCGGAGTGCTCAAGATATCTCGATGATTCGTGTTTTCCACTCTGCTTTCGTTCAACCTATTTCGAGGTTGTTATCCCATTCAAGCCATTTAATTCAACCGGTGCAATCTCTCCTTCAAATCGTTCAACGATGTTTTTTGTGAGTGGGCCCTAACCCACAGGTCTATTCCCAGGATCTTACCTGACTCTTCTTATTTCCCGGGATATCCTCAAATTTCTTGTCAAAGTTTGACGTAAGAATGAATTATCATCAGTCGAATGTATTTCTCCAAGATCTTTCAAATTCTTTTCATAGTTGGCTCAACCTCTTGGCTTTTGATTTTCCCGGAGTGTCTAAATTATTCATGGTGGTGTTTCTCGTCGTCATTCTCGGATTTTGAAGACCGAAGAAGAGTTTCTCTTTAATCTTGCTCCATTCTCTTCAAGATTCGTGATTCTAGCTTGTTGCCATCCTCTCGTAATTGTTTTGATCGTGAGAATTCTTTTCACCCATCCGGAGTAATTCAGAGTAGTTTCAGTTTGATTATCCGGAGTCCACCAATTCAGGTGTATTCATTCTCAGCTTTCAGTTGCCATTCCCCAATCTTACCGGTGCATCAAGTATTCTCTAATCAGCTCATGATCTTTTGTTCTCGTGGATATAAGTTCCCTCAAGTATTTTCATTCGTTCTCTAATCCTTTCCGGTGATTTATCTCTTTACTTCGCTCTTTTTCAATGCCTACGGTGGTTCGTTCAAGATTTTTTGTTCTTTCCTATCATATCAATTCATTTGTTATTCCAATCCTTCCGGTGGTTCGTTGAAGACGTTCTCAAGTTTTGATATATCTCTTTTAATCCTTTCTACGAGAATAAGTAGTATGCCAAATCCATTGATTGTCATCAATTTAATTGGTGAAGGATAAGCATAATGTAATTCTTGTTCTTGTTTCATCCAAATGATTAATTCTTATTCCGGAGGCCCTTCAAACTCTCGGTTTCATTTGTTTCATCTTCTCTTTTTGCCCGAAGTTCCAACCTCTTTCAATTATATTATCACGGAGTTCTCTATCTAAATCATTGCGAGGCTTAAATCTTATTCTTTTCATCATTCAATTATTTTGGATCATTCTTTTATTACCGGAGTTCTTCATGAAGGTTCTACATGATGGATTCATCAAGGATTTAATCCCTTCTCGAAGTTTTCATCGAGATTCTTTTCTAAGGAGCTCAAGCATTCTCATCTTGCAATCCAGAGTTCAATCTTTCTTCCGTATCATTGGAGATGGTATTATGTCATTCTTAATAATTTGAGTTCATGTTTCATAAGTCACATGTTGTTATGAATGAGCTATTTTAAATCCATCAATCTCGTTGTTGGAGCTATCTTGGGCTATATTTCACCTAAAACCGTCCCTAAGGATTGTTGCTATTTATGGTGCTCATATAAGACCCAAGTTCTTCATTTATCCTCCCGGTGAAATATTTTCTCGTCTCCTTGTTCATATCAATACTATTCTTTTCCCGTGAGTGGTAGGTTGTCACCTCATAATTTGAGGTGTATTCCATAAGATTTGTTTCCCTTCGTTCGTTTCATTACATTCTTACTTTTGTTCCGGAGGCATTGTGATGTTGCTCTCTTCAACCCATCTTATTTTGTCAAGATTGTGTTCTTTTCTTGGTTTATCCATTTAACCGGAGTGTTGTGTCCTCTGCTCAAGTTCTTTTCACCTTATCAAGTATTTCATCTCTTTTCAAACGAAGTGCTGTCCAAATTTGTAATTCCTTGTTTCCTCTTCCCTACCGGAGTGCTTTCAACTTCATTCATCTCCGTTGTATTCTTTTCTCGATATGGCTTAACCTCTTCAAGGTTCTTGGTTTTTTCACTTGTTTGTCAAAGGAGCAGCTTAGTTTTACCTCTTATCTCTTCTCCTTCGTTGTTCCTCCGGTGCCATTCTAGATCTCGGGACGAGATCCTCTCGTAGTGGTGGAGTGTTGTAACGCCCCGAGACCGATGTGCCAGGTGTCCTCTAGTTTTTCGCTGTTGTTGTCTTGTCATTGCTTGCGTGTCATTCATTGCATATCATGACATCATGTGCATTTCATTTGCATACGTGTTCGTCTCATGCATCCGAGCATTTTCCCCATTGTCCGTTTTGCATTCCGACGCTCCATTCTCCTCCGGTGATCATTTCTACCTTTCTTTCGTGTGTGGGGGTTAAACATTTCCGGATTGGACCGAGACATGCCAAGCGGCCTTGGTTTACTACCGGTAGACCGCTTGTCAAGTTTTTTACCATTTGGACTTCGTTTGATACTCCAACTATTAACCGAGGGACCTAAAAGGCCTTGTGTGTGTTGCAGCCCAACACCCCTCCAATTTGGCCCAAAACCCACCAAAACCCTCCCCATCATCTAGAGCGTTCGATTACGATCGCGTGGCCGAAAACCGCACCTCATTTGGACTCTCCTAGCTCTCTCTACCTATAAATATGTGCATCCCGTCTAAATTTGCGGTCTAACCCTAGCCTTCCCCTATCTCGCGCCACCGGACGAAAATCCCCGCCGACGGACATGTCCGCCCTCCACCTCGCTCCGGCCAGTGGCGTCGCGCCACGTCATCCCGCCGCCGCCGCCAACCAACCGGAGTGCGCCACCTCACCTCCCGCCGCCCTCTCTCTCTCCTCCCTGCCGCCGGGCCCATGGGAGCCCAGATCGGGCCCGCCCCGGGCCAGATCGGGCCGCCGTCGCCAAGCGCCTCGCGCGCCTGCCCCACCGCCCGGCTCTCCGCCCGCGCCGCCCCGCTCGACGGCTGCGCCACCCGCGCCGCCGCAGCGCTCCGCGCCGGCCGCCGCACCTCCTGTCGGCGACGAGCTCGCCGCTGCACCACCGCCGGCTGCCCGCGCCTCGACGGAGCTCGCCGCCACCGCAGCGCCTCCGGCCGGACCCTCCTCACTCCGACAAGCTTTTTCCCAACTCCGGCACCGTCTTCCTCTCCTCTGGTGACCTTCCGGCAAACCTCATATGGCGTGCCCCGAAACCCTAGATCCGTTTTGGGAGGTATAATTTCTACTAAGTCCTCGAGATTCCCAGTTTCATATGGCCATGTTCATCATGCTATAACTTTGCATCCGTAGATCCGATTTGCGCATATAGCATATCAAAATGTTCATCTCAGAGAGCACATCATTTCATCTCATTGCATCATTTTCATTTGAGTTCATCTTGATGCCCGAATTCTGTTGGAAGAGGGCTATTTGAGATAATTGTCAGATCTGCTGCTCCATTTAGATATTTGTCATTTTTGTCATGATTATTGTGTGCATGATATGCCCCTGAGCTCTACATATGTTTTGTTATATGTTTTGCCATCTATCCAGAGGTGCAACCCATGTATTTTTGTGATGTGTGTGGTGACTAGCACAAGCTTGCAAAGTGAGGCACTTGGTAATGCTGATTTCAGGGACTTAGCATTTCCACTAAGTCCTTGATCTGTTTATCTTATATGGCTATATGTTCATGTTGTTTCCTAATGATATGTGCCTCTTTTGAGGATGATCAGTAAGGATGTTTTGTTAATCTTGTAGTGCTCTATCCATCCATGTCTTTGTTTGCAATTATGGAGCACCCTAGCTTGAGTCAATCGAGCTCTACTTTTGTCATTTCGTGAATCTGGGCAGATTGTCTACTTGTTAGCGATTTTGCCGATGATGTTGTAGTTGATCCGTGCATGCTATGTTATTGTTCTTGCAGTGTCTTTAAGAACCGAGATACCGAGTCTGATCGGAATGTCTCGGGAGGAGGTCTATTCCTTCGTTGACCGTGAGAGCTTTTCATGGGCTAAGTTGGGACACCCCTGCAAGGTTTTGAACTTTCAAAAGCCGTGCCCGTGGTTATGGGCAGATGGGAATTTGGTAACGTTCGGTTGTAGAAAACCTGAAGTTGACCTTAATTAAAATGAATCAACCGCGTGTGTAACCGTGATGGTCTCTTTCTGGCGGAGTCCGGGAAGTGAACACGGTGTTGGAGTTATACTTGACGTAGGTTGTTTAGGATCACTTCTTGATCATACTTTCTCGAACGTGCATTGCCTTCTCTTCTCGCTCTCATTTGCGTATGTTAGCCACCATATATGCTAGTCGCTTGCTGCAGCTCCACCTCATACTTTTACCTTACCCATAAGCTTAAATAGTCTTGATCGTGAGGGTGCGAGATTGCTGAGTCCCCGTGGCTCACAGATACTTCCAATACCAGCTTGCAGGTGCTGATGAGTCCATGCAGATGATGCAACCAAGCTCAGGAGGAGCTCGATGAAGATCTTGTCCTTTGTGTTGTTTTGTTCTAGTTGATCAGTAGTGGAGCCCAGTTGGGGTCGATCGGGGGGACCTTGTCGCATTTGGGGTTCTTCTCTTATTTTGGTTCCATAGTCGGACATTTATTGTATTTGGATGTTGTAATGCTTTATTCATGTATTTGTGTGAAGTGGCGATTGTAAGCCAGCTATGTATTTTTTCCCTTATGTATTACATGGGTTGTGTGAAGATTACCTCACTTGCGACATTGCTTTCAATGCGGTTATGCCTCTATGTCGTGCTTCGACACGTGGGAGATATAGCCGCATCAAGGGCTTTACATCATATTTCTTTTATTACTCGCTTTGCATAAATTATTAATTATGCAACGATTTTTTAATTTATTATTATTACTATTATCTTCAGCTTGCACTATTTTCTGTGCACAGGTAAATGATTCGGGTTGGGCAGCGCTGTCACCTCGGCTGGACCGATGGCTTCGTCATCACTTCATTAAACCACGCCGGGGACTTCGACGTCATACTGCCGGCATGCTCCGTTGCCTCAATCGGGTTGGGGGTTCCACCTCGCCACATTGGTTGTGCTATATCACCACTTTGGAATGCCAGCCCTTTGCTCCACCACCTCGGGACCGGCTTGGGGGCTGGGAGCTCGTCCCACCATAAGCTCGGGCTGCGCATCGACACCGATCTCATTAACTAGCTAAGTTGCTTCCATGCTCACTTTTTTTAATTCTCGTCCGGTTTGACCAAACTTTATATTTATGTTAAACAAAAAACTAAGTTTGTTAAAAACGTTATTTGTTAAAAACACTTCCTTTACCCATGTTAACAGGGGCTCTTAAATTTGTATGAGCCGTTTTATAATAATTCTTTTCTTCCTAGTCGTTGCAAAGTCTTTTTCTACCACTCCTTTCTCGACTCGAGTGTGTGGTCAATAGCTGGATAGCCTATTTTCTCTCTAATGCCGCTCGAGTTTAGTTTGCTAAACTAGCCTAACGAGCAGTACTCAGCCTTCGGGGTAGGAGGTTGCAGCCGTAGGCTGACCCGCTTGAAGTCTTGAGATCAGATGTGTCATATTAATGCACGACAGAAGCACAAAAATATGACCAATTTTTGTATTGGCACCAATTGACTTCATTTAGTTCAGGCGTAAAGTTTTTACTAAAGTTTTTGGTTTTCGAAGCCTATGGCACTTTTAAACTATTTGTGTGTTTCCAGCATAAGTCTCGTAGTGCAACGCCGGACACCTTTAGAGATTCGGCAAAAACACTCTCGGATATTGCTATATATGCATCGGTTTCGAATTGTGTCTTCGGTCAATAGTTGGGTTGCCTGGCTCCTGTGCTTGCCTCCTACGTTTCGCTTTGTTTGGCTAGGTTTGCAAAGGGAGAACCACTTCGATTGTGCTTCCAGCTCGAATGGTAAACCACCTCAGTGGAGAAAGCCGAAAACTGACTGTCATAATGGGCGTAAACTGGTCAGCGATCCGATGACAGTGTCAAACTATAGATCGATACCGATTACCCCATGTTAAACAATGGGCCTTTCATAGCATTGGCCGAATTGTTAATGGCTAGACTTCGGTTGGTGCCAAACACTAACCAGGGGCTCGTAGCTAGCTTCCCAGTTTAAAGCTCCTATGACTAAGTGAAAGTTATAAAGCCCGCATATCTGATCGCCTTGTTTCTTCTAACACAACCGCCTCCGGGCACAGAGACATTGGCTAAGGGTTGTCTTATTAATGTGGAAACACCATGCGTAGTATCTACAAAGGGGTAGAAGACGACGATGGACCACTTTGAACTGATAAACAGTCGCAACAGAGTCAAAATAAATATATATCATCAGTATTTGTATTCAGTATACAAGCGCTGCCTTTCGTAATTATCGTTACAAAGCCATAAATATGCA
Organism: Triticum urartu; assembly: GCF_056163025.1. Taxonomy (NCBI): domain Eukaryota; kingdom Viridiplantae; phylum Streptophyta; class Magnoliopsida; order Poales; family Poaceae; genus Triticum; species Triticum urartu. Next base: position 270,740,958 of record NC_141875.1, read on the forward strand.
TCAATTTGACTTAAGATTTTGGCCAAGCTGGGTTGCCTGGCTCTTGTGCTTACCCCTACGTTCCCGATTGTTCGGCTAGGCGGTAAAGGGAGCACCTCTGTGATTGTTACTACCGGGTATTCCGAGTTAGTACCTTAGACTGGGTGAAGCCGAAAGCTAGCGATCTTAAAGGATATAATTGGTCAACAACGATGGAAGTGAAAATTTAGGTTCACTAAAAAACACATAGTTCGAGAACTTTCCCCAAACTAAATCCTCAATATTTTTCTCCCGCATTGATCGGAGGTGAGGTTTCATGATCATGGTTGGCATGACAACCCAAAGAAAGGAACCGATAGCGGGACTATTTTCTTTGGAAGATGTTTTTACATTACATAGTAATATAACATTCTCTCCGCATACCTTTGTTTATCATAAATCTTTGCCCTCATAAAGGATTGATAAAGTGCGACAAACACTCCCCGGCTACTGGCCAAGGAGGTCGAAGCCGATGGTCAGCCAATAAAGTTTTGTACAATGCGGATCCGAGCATTAATAATGTAGAGTACGTGGATACATAGAATCATTACACATAATTAGTGATTTTACTCTGGATATCGATACTTAATTCGGCCACCCATTGAGGGAGTCCTAGATTAGGGGGTCCTCGGACAGCCGGACTATATACTTTGGCCGGACTGTTGGACTATGAGCATACAACATTGAAGACTTTGTCCCGTGTCCGAGTGGGACTCTCCTTTGCATGGAAGGCAAGCTTGACAATTTGGATATGTAGATCTCCTCCCTTGTAACCGACTCTGTGTAACCGTAGCCCCCTCCGGTGTCTACATAAACCGGAGGGTTTAGTCTGTAAGACAACAACAATCATAATCATAGGCTAGCTTCTAGGGTTTAGCCTCTACGATCTCGTGGTAGATCAAATCTTGTAATACTCATATCATCAAGATCAATCAAGCAGGAAGTAGGGTATTACCTCCATTGTGAGGGCCCGAACCTGGGTAAACATTGTGTCCCCCGCCTCCTGTTACCATCAGCTTTAGATGCACAGTTCGGGACCCCCTACCCGAGATCCGCCGGTTTTGACACTGACATTGGTGCTTTCATTGAGAGTTCCACCGTGCCGTCACCATAAAGGCTTGATGGCTCCTACGATCATCGGCAACGATGCGATCCATTGTGAGGTTTTTCTCCCCGGACAGATCTTCGTATTCGGCAACTTTGTACTGCGGGACAACTCACTTGGCCATCTGGAGCAGATCGAGAGCTACGCCCCTGGCCATCTGGTCAGGTTTGGAATCATGAACTATACTACTAACATCCGCGGAGACTTGATCTTTGATGGATGCGAGCCCATGTCAGGTGCACCCACAGTCACGACGAGCATGACTTAGCTCTGCCGTCAGACGGTGTTCCGGAGTCACACCTGTTGCTACTCCGGCCCTCAATCCGGAGCAGATCGTGCCGTCCGAGGACGGGTGGTTGGACCCCGCCACGGAAGCCGCACACTCAGCGGCGATAGAGCCGAATGTTGACTTCACCTCCTATGAGACCTGTGTTACCGGACCCTTGGATTAGTCCCCGGCCACAGGCTCCGAACCGCATGCGTCCATGCCTATCCAATCTGATTAGGCACCGATCATGGAGTTTACCTCCGCAGATATTTTTCAGCACTCGCCCTTGGGCGATGTGCTAGATTCATTGAGGTCTCTCTCCTTGTCAGGAGACCCTCAGCCGAACTATGTCCGGCTCGAGTGGGAAGCAGACGACGAAGGAATTCGTTCCCCACCCACCACCCAATTAATAGACACTGTCGACGACTTAACTGAATGCTTGATTTCAACTCCGAAGAGATCGACAGTATGGACGACGATGCAGGAGAAGAACAGGAACCACCGCCCACAGGGCGCTGGACAGCCACCTCATCATATGATATATACATGTTGGACACACCCCCAAAGAAATAAATGGCAATAAGGCAATGGAGGATAATCCCCTCGAGAAGCAATCTAAGCACGGACGTCATCGACGCCGCTCTAAACCCCGCCATACCAAAAGCAGCAATACCAGCACAAGAGACGATAATGCCGCAGACAGTGCCGAAGACGAAGGCAATCCCCTCCAGCCAGGCTTCGAGCGGGAGGATGGGCATACGAGCCCTAAGGAACAGGCGACAGACGGACAATTAGGGGATGACAACTACATGCCCCTCTCCGAAGACGAAGCAAGCCTCGACGACGAAGAATTCATCGTGCCTGAGGATCCCGTCGAGCAGGAGCGCTTCAAGCGCCGGCTTATAGCCACAGCAAAAAGCCTGAAGAAAAAGCAGCGGCGGCTTCAAGCTAATCAAGATCTGCTAGCGGATAGATGGACCGAGGTCCTGGCAGCCGAGGAATACGAACTAGAGCGCCCAAACAAAAGTTACCCAAAGCGCAGGTTGCTACCCCAACTCGAGGAGGAAGCATTAAAGCCTACACGACCAGCATATAATGCGGCTCGGCCACCTCATGGCCGAGACAAAGCAGCATATCAGCCCGAAGTCGAGCCCGCACCCCGTCGCCAGTCAAACAAAAACACCAAGCCCGGGGCTACACGCAGGACCTGCGAGACGTATTGCAAAACAAAGCAGGACATACAAGATTGATCTATGGATCACGGGGGTGCGCCCCAACGGGTGACGACGACCGTCACGCCAGATATACTAAAAGAAAATCCGGTCGGGTCGAATGTAGCAGACAAGACTCGTGCGAACCGCGTCCTGATATAGCCCGGCACAGAGGTGCCGCACACCCCCTATGCTTCACCGACGAAGTAATGGATCAGGAATTCCCAGAAGGGTTTAAACCCGTAAACATTGAATCATATGATGGTACAACAGACCCCGCGGTATGGATTGAAGATTTCCTCCTCCACATCCACATGGCCCGTGGTGATGATCTACATGCCATCAAGTACCTCCCACAAAAACTCAAAGGACCGGCTCGGCATTGGCTGAATAGCCTACCGGCAAACTCCATTGGCAGTTGGGAGAACTTGGAAGACGCATTCCTTGACAACTTCCAGGGCACTTATGTGCGACCACCGGATGCTGATGACTTGAGTCACATAACCCAACAGCCCGGGGAGTCATCCAGGAAATTCTGGACTCAGTTCCTAACTAAAAAGAACCAAATTGTCGATTGTCCGGATGCCGAGGCCTTAGCGGCATTTAAACATAACATCCGTGAAGAGTGGCTCGTCCGACACCTCAGCCAAGAGAAGCCGAAGTCCCTGGAAGCCCTCACGACACTCATGACCCGCTTTTGTGCGGGCGAGGACAGCTGGCTAGCTCGTAGCAACAACACATCTAAAAATCCTAGCAATTCAGATGCCGGAGATAGCAACGGCAAGCCACGTCGCAACAGACACAAGCGCTGCAACAACGGTGACAACGCCGAAGACACGGCAGTCAATACCGGATTCAGTGGCTCTAAATCCGGTTAGCGGAAAAAGCCGTTCAAAATAAGCAACCCGGGCCCGTCCAGTTTGACAGCATACTTGATCGCTCGTGCCAAATTCATGGCACCCCCAATAAACCAGCCAAACACACCAACAGAGAATGCTGGGTGTTCAAACAGGTCAGCAAGTTGAATGCCGGAAACAAGGAAAAGGGGCTGCATAGCAACAGCGAGGAGGAGCCCCGGCCGCTGAACACTAGAGGACAGAAGAAATTTATTTCCCAAGTGAAAACAGTGAACATGATATATGCAACCCATATTCCCAAGCGGGAACGAAAGCGTGCACTAAGGGATGTCTATGCGATGGAGCCAGTCGCGCCAAAGTTCAACCCACGGTCTTCTTGTCCGATCACTTTCGATCGGAGGGACCACCCTACTAGTATCCGTCACGGCGGTTCTGCCGCATTGGTCCTTGACCCCATCGTCGATGGATTTCACCTCACTCGAGTCCTTATGGACGGTGGTAGCAGCCTGAACTTGCTCTATCAGGATACACTACACAAAATGGGTATCGACCCCTCAAGGATCAAACCCACAAAAGCCACCTTTAAAGGTGTCATACCAGGTGTAGAGGCCTATTGCACGGGCTCAATCACACTTGAAGTGGTCTTCGGATCCTCGCACAACTTCCGAAGTGAGGAGTGGATCTTCGATATCATCCCCTTCCGCAGTGGCTATCATGCACTGCTCCAACGAACCGCATTCGCCAGATACAATGTGGTACCACATTATGCATAACTCAAGCTCAAAATGCCAGGACCTCGCGGGGTTATAACAGTTAATGGAAACACATAACGCTTGCTCCGTACGAAGGAGCACACTGCGGCCCTCGCAGCAGAAGTACAAAGCAGCCTTCCGACCCAAACCGCCAATTCGGCGATAAAGCCCCCGGACACCTTCAAGCGAGTCCGGAGTACCCCGCAACAGGATCGCCCGACACGTTCTGAGATCGCCTAGCAATTCGGCCTCCGTCCTAGTCCCAGTGAAGCGACAAAATTTGCACCGCGCGTCCATAATTACGCACTCAAGATACCATGGGCTTAGGCGGAGGCACGGCTATGGCACGACCCATAATGCGGCTCAACCACCTCAGGACCCGTATATCTTTACCATTTTCTTCCTTTCAGGACCCTATTGTTTGAAGGCCCTCTCTGATATCCTGATTATCGGACCCATCACGGGAAGGAAACACCAAGGAAGCCAGAAGCTTTGCGTACAAGGGAATCCCCAGGTGGTCTGTGATCACGATCGATATACCTGTTTTACATACCCACACGCAGCCTGCCCTTGGATAGGACATGTCAAGTAGTCCTATTTTTGCTTATTGCACTACTTGTATACATACGCTTTGACGTATCATTTAAATAACAATGCATAGTGTTAGCTTATTATTGCTTTTTTCCCTGTCTGCTTATTTATGACAAATTGCACCCGTACAATCTCATACGTTTAGTGCGCCAGGGGCTTCAGTGTACCCCATAACACGGCAAGAAAAGTCCGAACACTTTCGACAGTGCGGCACCCCGAACTTATAGCATTATATGCATCAGCTCCGAATCATGTCTTGGGTCAATAGTTGGGTTTGCCCGGCTCCCATGTTTTGGTACCTTATGTTCCGCTATATCGGCTAAGGTAGGACTGGGAGAACTACTACGATTGTGTCCCGGTTCTTCCGGACAAGCACCTCAGTAGAGGAAGCCGAAAACTGACTGTCATGATGCCGCGAGAGCTGGTCGCTATTCGAGAGATCTCAAATCCTTAAAGATTTTTTCCGCTTCGGGCGAGGAATCAGCCTTGTCCGATTTAGGCGTATATAGCGCCCCAAGTTCGGCCTTCCGAATACTAGGGGCTTCACCAAAATTTAAAATTGTAGACTTCTATGGCTAAGTGAGAGTGATAAAGTTGTATAGTCTGATTGCCTTGTTCGCTGTGCTGAACACCTTCTTAAAGGACCAATTTTTTTTGGATAAAGAGTGTTTAAGATTTATCCCGAACACCTCAGTACTAGTTACATGGGGGCAGAAGCCGACGACTGGCCAACTCTCAGATTTTATAAACGGCTGCACAGACGGTAATATTTTAAATCGACAAGCGTTATATAGCGCACATGAACTCGTTTTCATATTACAGGATCACATGAGTACATTCATTCAAATATTACATCCTTAGCACATTCCTCCGCTATAAGGCGGGTACCCTTTAGGACACTGTCATAATACTTTTCGGGGTGGCGATGCTCCTTGCCCTCTGGTGGCCCCTCCTTCACCAGCTTTACGGCGTCCATCTTCGCCCAGTGCACTTTCGCACGGGCAAAGGCCCTGCGCGCACCTTCAATGCAGACGGACCGCTTTATGACTTCAAACCGTGGGCAGGCATCCACAAGCCGCTTTACCAGGCTGAAGTAGCTGCCAGGCAGGGGCTCGCCAGGCCACATCCGGAGTATGAGACCCTTCATGGCTAGTTCAGCCGCCTTGTGAAGCTCGACCAGTTGCTTCAGCTGGTCGCTCAAGGGCACCGGATGTTCAGTCCTAGTATATTGAGACCAGAAGAACTTTTCCATCGAGCTCCCTTCCTTAGCCCGGTAAAACTCCGCGGCATTCGATACGCTGCTGGGTAGATCTGTGAACGCTGCTAGAGAGCTCTAAATTCGGGAAAGTAAAAGGAAAGTTTCCTTCACATGCTTGCTTTGCATAATGAATGCCTCACCTGCCGGTATCTTCTTGACCGCCTGAATCTCCTGGAGGGCCTTTTGAGCTTCGGCCTTGGCATTTTGTGCGTTCTCGAGGGCCTTCGCAAGCTCGGTCCCCTGCGTCTTAGAGTCACACTCCAAGGACTCGTATTTTTTGGCGAAATACTGTAGCTCTTGCTGAACCTCGCCGACTCGGGCCTCTTGCTTCTCGCGCTCGATGCGCTCCTGGGCCGCTCTGTCTTCGGCCTCGGACAACACCTTCTTCAGGGCCGCCACTTCGGTCGTGGCCCCTAGAAAAATTCATGATGATCCCATGATCTAGTAACTACTTTCTTTTTTCTTTATCAATATACAGACGGGGTATCACTTACCTTTGTTCTCTTCGAGATGCCTCTTGGTAAGGCCGAGCTCTTCCTCAGACCGCTCGAGGTCCCGCTTCAGTCCGGAGACCTCCGAAGTACAAGTGGTAGCGGCCAGTAGCAAAGCCTGCTTATTCGCATAGACATATTCTAATTAGACTCCTATGATTATTATTTGATCCTATGTTCGGCTTTCTTTGCGAACACCAAACAGAGAATCTGGGGCTACTGTCTATGCTGTGATATTTTCTCATAATTTGATTACTTACCTCAAAGCCTATTAGGAGGCTGGCACAGGCTTGGTCAGTCCGCTTTCGGCGGACCGAACCTTCTCGACCACCGCACTCATGATAGTGCGGTGCTCTTCGTCAATGGAAGCGCCGCGAAGCTATTCCAGCAAGTTGTCCGATGCCTCTGGATGGACAAAGGCCATCGGCACAGACGGCTCGCCCCCCTTAGCGAGGGGTCGCCTGACAAATCCGGAACCACAGGAGGTTCCGGCGCAGTATCCGGCTGGGGGCCAAACTTGCTGCGGCCCCCGTCATTAGAGCCCACGAGAGTCTTGCCCCCCATGTGCCCAATCGGTGCCCTTTGAGACAACACCTCGATGTCGTCCATGGGCCGGGGGGAGGTGGCTGTCGGGAGTGAATCGTTGTTCATCGCCGACTAGCCCAAAGACTCATCCGAAGAGGATACGTCGATATGGGATTTGGATGGACTGCATGATCATGTTTGACATGATAATAAGTACTAAAACAAAACATACCAGAACTATTATAGTATCCGGATACTTACGACTTTGCCAGGGGCTTGTCCCTGGGTAACCACTCCTCGTTGCTGTAAGCGGCTGTTGTGGAGTGGTCCGGAAGGAGGGTCCTTCCCTTCTTGGACCCTTCGGCCTCCCCAGATGGGGCGGCCATCCTTTTTTTGTCCTCCCCAGTTGGGGGGAGAGAACTTTCCTCTTCCTCCTCCTCGTTTTCATGGGAGGAGTGCTCCTCGGTGATTTCGGATGACGAGTCCGATATAACCTTGCGTCGGAGACCTTTCCTGGTCCCCGCGGCCATCTTCTTGGCCTTCTTCTCCAGCACCTTGTAGGGCGCCGGAACCAGCATCTCCGTTAAGAGAGCCCTTGCTGGATCTTCAGGCAGTGGGGCTAGATAATCTATTTGCTCCGCTGTCGCTACCCAATCCTGTTAAATTGGCGTGGAGGCTCAGATCCCTCACATGATTATACTTGGGAAAGGAACATCTTATGAGATATAAAGAGCTTACCGGATTGGCAGGGCGCTTTGCGCTGAGTCCGCGATCCTCGGTAAGGGGAGGAGGTACCTCGACGGCCTTGAACAGCACCCTCCAGACGTCTTGGTGCGTCGTGTTGAAAAGCTCTCGTAGCGTATGGTGCTTGGCTGGATCGAACTCCCACATATTGAATGCCCGTCATTTACACGGAAGGATCCGGTGGAAGAGCATGACCTGGACCACATTGACAAGCTTGATTTTCTTGCTTATCATATTTTTAACACAGTTCTGGAGTCCGGTCAGCTCCACCGATGAACCCCAGGATAGGCCCTTCTCTTTCAAGGAGGTGAGCCACATGGGGATGCCGAATCGAAATTCGGGGGCCGCCACCCAATTGGTGTCGCGTGGCTCGGTGATGTAGAACCACCCCGATTGCCACCCCTTCACGGTCTCCACATAGGAGCCTTCGAGCCAGGTGACGTTGGGCATTTTGCCCACCATGGCGCCTCCGCACTCCGCTTGCTGGCCGACCACCACCTTCAGTTTCACATTGAAGGTCTTCAGCCACAGGCCGAAGTGGAGCTTGATGCGAAGGAAGGCCTCACACACGATGATAAACGCCGAGATGTTGAGGATGAAATTGGGGGCCAGATCATGGAAGTCCAGCCCGTAGTAGAACATGAGCCCGTGGAAAAATGGGTGGAGGGGAAATCCCAGCCCACGGATGAAGTGGGTGAGGAATACAACCCTCTCATGGGGTTCTGGAGTAGGGACGATCTGCCCCGCATCTGGGAGCCGGTGCGCGATGTTTGTGACCAGGTATCCGGCTTCCTGGAGCTTCATAATGTTCTCCTCCGTAACTGAGGAGACCATCAACTTGCCTCCCGCTCCGGACATGTTTGGAATGGCTTTGCGGAGAAAATGAGAACTTGGGTGCTGGAGCACGAGTGCGCGAGAATGGATGGGCAGGGGAATAAGAAGGCGTGGGTGAAAAAGAGGAGTCCTTGTCCCTTTATAAAGGCAGTAGAGACTGTGTGCCTCCCTACTTGCCCCATAAAATTGCTTATTCCCCAAGCGCCGCGATTGATGGCACAGTTGGGTTACCCATATCCGTATTGATGAGAATCCCGTGATAAGGGGAACACGATCTCTACTTCGACAAGATGTGCCCGTAAAACCGCCTCGCGACACGTGCAGTGGCAGGGAGGGAAAAACGGTTCGTAATGACCGGGCCACGGTAGGACGTCACGTTATAAAAAGTTGTCAATAGATTAGATTTGTGGAATAATATACTCTCTATGGTGGTATGTGGAATTTGTTTTGGAGAGCCCGACACGATCCTTGTGTTCAAAATCTTCTATGGAGTATTCGGAGGAGGAACCCGCCTTGCAATGTCGAAGACAATCTGCGCGCCGGACTCATCGTCATTGAAGCCTGGTTCAGGGGCTACTGAGGGAGTCCTAGATTAGGGGGTCCTCAGACAGTCGGACTATATACTTTGGCCGGACTGTTGGACTATGAGGATACAAGATTGAAGACTTCATCCCGTGTCCGGGTGGGACTCTCCTTTGCGTGGAAGACAAGCTTGACAATTCGGATATGTAGATCTCCTCCATTGTAACCGACTCTATGTAACCCTAGCACCCTCGTGTCTATATAAACCGGACGGTTTAGTCCGTAAGACAACAACAATCATAATCATAGGCTAGCTTCTAGGGTTTAGCCTCTACGATCTCGTGGTAGATCAACTCTTGTAACACTCATATCATCAAAATCAATCAAGCAGGAAGTAGGGTATTATCTCCTTCGTGAGGGCCCTAACCTGGGTAAACATTGTGTCCCCCGCCTCCTGTTACCATCAGCCTTCGACACACAGTTCGGGACCCCCTGCCCGAGATCCGCCGGTTTTGACACCGACACCCGTATCCACATTAAGGCTCGGGGGCTACTTGGCTTCGGGCTTATCATTTACTAATATTAAAGGGGCACATTGATCCCCTGATCTAGTGTTGCCACCCGACCAGTGTCTCGGGGCTACTGCATTGCCTATTCAATATAGAAAATTCAAAGTGCTCAGTGTTTGGCTTGACCGAACTATGGGCAAACGCGTCTTCGGACAACAATAGGTACCATCTGGGACTTATCCCACATCAAGCTAATATATTACAACGACTTCTCAAAACCCTCTCTCAAGGGCTCGTTCGCCGATCACTATTTCCTCTAATATATTACACCGCGTTTCTATTCCTAGGTATG